>NC_057806.1:325501035-325749680 GCF_018294505.1 Triticum aestivum | reverse complement strand
CCCCCGCCCCGCATAATGCATTTGGCCATAACACCCGATCATGGTTAGTCCGAAATGGGCTAACAATCTTATTCGGCCCATCAGGTAAATGATGTCCCTGTCACCTCCCCTCTGAGGGCTCCGTGGGCGCCAGCTTAGGCTCTTCTTTAAGGGAGCACTGTTGAATTCAGGGAGGCCGATCCGGACAGGATCCGGTAGCGGGACGTCTTCTATATAAAACCACTCCGAGGGCCAGTCTTCGGACGCCTTCTTTGGGGTTCTGGACAGATATCCGGTCCCGGCGATGCGCCACACTTCGGCTCCGCTCACTTGATGCATTGACCCCTTCTTGGAATGGGACACGAGGCAAAATAGCTCCTTCCACAGTCCGAAATGAGCTTCGACACCCAAGAACAGCTCGCAGAGGGCTACAAAGCCCACGATATGCAGTACTGAGGCAGGCGTGAGATTATGTAGCTGGAGGCCGTAGAACTCCAGCAACCCCCGGAGAAATGGATGGATTGGAATTCCGAGCCCCCTTATTAAGTAAGGGACGAGGCACACCCGCTCTCCTTTGGAGGGATTAGGAGCATTCTCTGCTTGCTCTCCGCCGTTGTAGACGGCAAGACCGGCTCGAACCGGGACCATATAGGCCGGGGGGAGAAATCCCTTGGTCTGGAGTGTCACTAGCTCGCTATGCGGGATGGAACATCTCTCCCAATATCCAGGCTTAGGGATGGAAGGGCAAGGGGAGGAGTTGCGACGGCTGGCCATGGTGGAATGGACCTTTGTCGGATGCGCTCTGATGAACACTCGCGGAGGGGAGAAGGTGTGGATTGGATCTAAATCCTTGTCCCCTTAAATAGGGCAGCTCATTTACGCGGCTAGGGGTGTGAATGTAAAAACACTCAGACTTTTCATATTCGTTTGACATGTGGGAAGCGACCATTATTGGGCGTAGAAGCCAAGGAGCGCAACATCTACAAGAAACCAGACTTTATTCAAACAGGTACACGGAATTTGGAGGAGAACCCGCTTGCAATGCCGAAGATAATCTGTGCGCCGGACTCATCGTCATTGAAGCCTGGTTTGGGGGCTACTGAGGGAGTCCTGGATTAGGGGGTGTCCGGACAGCCGGACTATATCCTTTGGCCGGACTGTTGGACTATGAAGATACACGATTGAAGACTTCGTCCCGTGTCTGGGAGGGACTTTCCTTGGCGTGGAAGGCAAGCTTGGCGATACGGATATGTAGATCTCCTACCATTGTAACTGACTCTATGTAACCCTAACCCTATCCGGTGTCTATATAAACCGGAGGGTTTTAGTCCGTAGGACAACATAGACAACAATAATCATACCATAGGCTAGCTTCTAGGGTTTAGCCTCCTCGATCTCATGGTAGATCTACTCTTGTACTACCCATATCATCAATATTAATCAAGCAGGACATAGGGTTTTACCTCCATTGAGAGGGCCCGAACCTGGGTAAAACTTCCTGTCCCTTGCCTCCTATTACCATCCGGCCTAGACGCACAGTTCGGGATCCCCTACCCGAGATCCACCGGTTTTGACACCGACAATGGTCTTGATAACCCGACACAGGTAGTAAAGGTAAATTTTCTCTATAGATTTGATGAAGGTGATATTCCTCCTTATAAGTCTACTATCCAATGCTTAAATGAGTTTGATAATTTTATTGTTAAACAAGAAAACTTCAATGCTTATGTTGGTAGAAAATTGAAACGCAATGTTAATAGGATTGAAAACTTGAGTGATTATATGTCTAGAGTTAAAGGTGAACTTAAACTTATTAGTAAACATGCTTCTATGGTTACCACTCAAGTAGAACAAGTACTTAAGGTCAAAATGATTTTCTCAATGAATTAAATAATAAGAAAAATGATAATGATGTTAGAGTTATGACTAGAGGGGGTAAAATGACTCAGGAACCTTTATATCCTGAGGGCCATCCTAAGAGAATTGAGCAAGATTCTCAGAGAATTAATGTTGATGCACCTAGTCCTTCTAAGAGGAGGAAGAATAAAAATGATAGGACTTTGCATGCTTCTAGTGAACCTGTTGTTGACACACCTGAGAATCCCAATGATATTTCTATTTCTGATGCTGAAACACAATCTGGCAATGAACATGAACCTAGTGATGATGTTCATGTTGATGCGCAACCTAGCAATGATAATGGTGTAGAGATTGAACCTATTGTCGATCTTGATAACCCACAATCAAAGAATCAACGTTATGATAAGAGAGACTTTGTTGCTAGGAAGCACGATAAGGAAAGAGAACCATGGGTTCAGAAACCCATGCCTTTTCCTCCTAAACCATCCAAGAAAAAGGATGATGAGGATTTTGAGCGCTTTGATGAAATGATTAGACCTATCTTTTTGTGTATGCGTTTGACTGATATGATCAAAATGAATCCTTATGCTAAGTATATGAAAGATATTTTTACAAATAAAAGAAAGATACCGGAGGCTGAAATTTCTACCATGCTTGCTAATTACACTTTTAAGGGTAGAATACCAAAGAAACTAGGAGATCCCGGAGTACCAACTATACCATGCTCTATTAAAAGAAACTATGTTAAAACCGCTTTATGTGATCTTGGAGACGGTGTTAGTGTTATGCCTCTCTCTTTATATCGTAGACTTGATTTGAATAAGTTGACACCTACTGAAATATCTTTGCAAATGGCCGATAAATAACTGCTATACCTGTCGGTATTTGTGAGGATGTGTGTGTTGTGGTTGCAAACGTTACTATCTTAACGGACTTTGTTATTCTTGATATTCCCGAGGACGATAGTATGTCCATTATTCTTGGAAGACCCTTTTTGAATGCTGCAGGGGCTGTTATTGATTGCAACAAAGGCAATGTCACTTTTCATGTTAACGGTAATGAGCATACAGTACATTTTCCAAGGAAACAACCTCAAGTCCACAGTATCAATTCTATTGGAAAAATTTCAACAATTACTATTGGAGGTTTTGAATTTCCTCTTCCTACTGCCAAGAAGAAATATGATATTCTTATTGTTGGGGACATGCATATCCCCATTGAGGTAACATAGTGTTATTCGAAAATTCTCCGGTTTCATGTTATTCGGAAAGAGTTTGTTAACAAGACTTGATCAACCTTGTTAATGGATTCCTTTTGATGAGCATGAGATGGATGAAGTTAGAAAGCACAACCTTCTGTACCATCTTTTTACTTTTTGTTATTTATATTAAATAAAGAAAAAAATAGTATTTTGTGTCTATTTTCTGAACTATACTTGCAATAAAAAATACCCCGAAAATAAAAGTTCAACAAATGCCCTGAAAATGAATATGATTTTTTCTAGAATATTTAATAATTATTGGCACTGAGAACACACCACGGGGACCCACCACGTGCCCACAAGGGTGGAGGGCGCGCCCACCCCCCTTGGGCGCCCCTGCCTCATGGACCCCACGTGGGTCCCCTCCACTTATTCTTGCACCCACACACTTCGTCTTGCTCCAGAAAAAATCACCCACCAGCTCAAACCCGAGTTCTAGCTCATCTTGCTGCCATTTTCGATCTCCTTACTCAAAGCTCCATTCACAAAACTTCTTTGGAGGATTGTTCTTCGGTATGTGACTCCTCCAATGGTCCAATTAGTTTTTGTTCTAGTACTTTATTCATTGCAAATTTTTGCTGCTTAGGTGACCTTGCTCTTGAGCTTGCATGTCAAATTTATATGGTTCTAAGTAGTTCTAATGCATGATATTGCCTCTAGGCACTTGTGGGAGTAGTTGAATCAATATTGTTGAGTTTGGTTCACTTTTATTTTAAGTTACTAAAAATTTCAGAAATTTTCAGAAAAAGATGAAGAGATTTTTTAGGGGCTCATCGAGCCGAAGCTTGAAGGATAAGCAATGTGAAGAGAATAAGAAGCCCAAGTATAATCTCCCTCGTACTGCAGAGGTTCGGCCGTGTGAATGGCATTGCGATGAATTCTTAAGAGAAGCTGAGATTTATGAAGATTTTTATTATTTGGCTGAGAATGCAGGCCTCACCAACTTCCTCCACGACCAGCGCGAACAGTATCTCTTACTCACCAATCTCTTTGTGCAAAATTTTCATTTCCATGCTAGGAGATCACCACCTTCAATGGAATTTTATTTATATGATGACCATAAGGAGATGTCACTTTATGATTTTTTTCCGGGTTTGTAGGATACCCTTTGAGGGCAGCATAGAGGAACCACATCGTAATGATATGGAGGGATTTATTGATGTAATTGCTGTAGGGGAAACGAGGAAAGTTTTCGATGCAAGAATCACTAGCATACATTTTCCTGTTCTATGTTACTTTGCAATATTTGCTAGTAGATGCTTAATTGGTCGTGGGAACTATGGAAATCTTAGTGCCCCTGATATTGTTATTTTGCGCCATGCTTTGTTTCGTGATACTACTTTCAGTTTAGGTGCTATCGTTGCTAAACGGTTAAATCTGAACCGTACAAAGGGTTCTGTCCTAGGAGGCATCTTCGCCTTGTGCCTTGCTGCACACTTTAACATACCTATTAGGCATTATGAGAAAGAGGAAAAGTTGATGCCCCCTGAGGGAGTCCTGGATTAGGGGGTGTCCGGATGGCCGGACTATACCTTCAGCCGGACTCCTGGACTATGAAGATACAAGATTGAAGACTTCGTCCCGTGTCCGGAAGGGACTTTCCTTGGCGTGGAAGGCAAGCTTGGCGATACGGATATGCAGATCTCCTACCATTGTAACCGACTTTGTGTAACCCTAACCCTCTCCGGTGTCTATATAAACCGGAGGGTTTTAGTCCGTAGGACAACATACACAACAACAATCATACCACAGGCTAGCTTCAAGGGTTTAGCCTCTTCGATCTCGTGGTAGATCTACTCTTGTACTACCCATATCATCAATATTAATCAAGCAAGACGTAGGGTTTTACCTCCATCGAGAGGGCCCGAACCTGGGTAAAACTTCGTGTCCCTTGCCTCCTGTTACCATCCGGCCTAGACGCACAGTTCGGGACCCCCTACCCGAGATCCGCCGGTTTTGACACCGACATTGGTGCTTTCATTGAGAGTTCCTCTGTGTCGTCACCGTCAGGCTTGATGACTCCTACGATCATCAATGGCGATGCAGTCCAGGGTGAGACCTTCCTCCCCGGACAGATCTTCGTCTTCGGCGGCTTCGCACTGCGGGCCAATTCACTTGGCCATTTGGAGAAGATCGAAAGCGATGCCCCTGGCCGTCAGGTCAGATTTGGAAGTTTAAACTACACGACCGACATCTGCGAGGACTTGATCTTCGACAGATTCGAGCCACTGCCGAGCGCGCTACACTGTCACGACGAGCATGATCTAGCTCTGCCGCCGAACAGTGCCCTGGAGGCCGCACCCGCATCGGCTTCGACCCTTAATTCGGGGCCAACTGCGCCGATCGAGGATGGGTGGTTGGACGCCGCCTCGGGGGCTGCGATCCCAACGGCGATCGAGCCGAACACCAGCCCCGCACTCTGCGAGACTCATGACTCCAAGGTGCCGGACTCCTCTCCGAACTCCCAACCCTCCGCGCCCCTGCTGATCGAATCCGATTCGGCACCGATTATGGAGTTTACTGCCGCGGACATCTTTCAGCACTCGCCTTTCGGCGATATTCTGAAGACACTGAAGTGTCTCTCTTTATCAGGAGAGCCCTGGCCGGACTACGGCCAGCAAGGTTGGGATTCGGACGATGAAGAAATTCAAAGCCCACCCACCACCCACTTTGTAGCCACTGTCGACGACTTAACTGACATGCTCGACTTCGACTCCGAAGACATCGACGGTATGGACGCCGATGAAGGAGACGATGAAGAACCAGCGCCTATCAGGCCCTGGAAAGCCACCTCGTCATATGACATATACATGGTGCACACCCCAAAAGAAGGAGATGGCGATGGAACAGCGGAGGATGACCCCTCCAAGAAACAGCCTAAGCGCCGGCATCAGCAGCGCCGCTCAAAATCTCGCCAAAACAAGTACGGTGATTCCAGCACGGGAGATATTAATACTCCGGAAAGTGCCGAAGAAAACCCCCTCCAGCAAGATTTAGCACAGGAGGATGGAGAAACCAGCCCTCATGAGAGAGCGGCAGACAGAGAGGTCAAGGACGATAATTATATGCCTCTCTCCGAAGATGAGGCAAGCCTCGACGACGATGAATTCGTCGTGCCAGAGGATCCCGTCGAGAAAGAGCATTTTCAACGCAGGCTTATGGCCACGGCAAGAAGCCTCAAGAAAAAAACAGCAACAACTTAGAGATGATCAAGATTTGCTAGTCGACAGATGGACTGAAGTCCTTGCGGCCGAAGAGCATAAACTCGAACGCCCCTCCAAGAGCTAACCAAAGCGCAGGTTGCTACCCCGATTAGATGAGGAAGCACTTGATGCGGCTGACTGGCCACCTCGTGGCCGCGACAGAGAGGCCTCTCGGCCCTCCACTCAAGCCGCACCCCGTACCAAGGCACGGGAATATGCGCCGGACTTACGAGATATGTTGGAGGACAAGGCAAGGCAAACAAGATCGATCTACGGATCGCGTGGGTGTCCCACGGCTCGAGACGGTAACCGTCACGCCAACCACAAATTCGGCAGGGCCGAACACAGTAGACAAAGCTCATTGGAGCTACGTCGTGATATAGCCCAGTACAGAGGCGCCGCACACCCACTATTCTTCACAACGAAATAATGGATCATCAAATCCCCGAGGGTTTCAAACCCATAAATATCGAATCATATGATGGCACAACAGATCCTGCGGTATGGATCAAGGATTACCTCCTTCATATCCACATGGCCCGCGGTAATGATTTCCACACCATCAAATACCTCCCACTCAAGCTTAAAGGACCAGCTCGGCATTGGCTTAACAGCTTGCCAACAGGATCAATCAATTGTTGGGAGGACCTGGAAGCTGCATTCCTTGACAATTTCCAGGGCACTTATGTGCGACCCCCAGACGCCGATGACCTAAGTCACGTAATTCAGCAGCCAGAGGAATTGGCCAGGCAATTCTGGACACGATTCCTAACAAAGAAAAATCAAATAGTCGACTATCCGGACGCTGAGGCCCTAGCAGCCTTCAAGCACAATATCCGTGACGAGTGGCTTGCCCGGCACCTTGGACAGGAAAAGCCGAAGTCTATGGGAGCACTCACGACACTCATGACCCGCTTTTGCACGGGAGAAGACAGCTGGCTTGCTCGTAGCAACAATATGTCCAAGAACCCTGGTAATTCGGATACCATGGACAGTAGTGGCAGGTCGCGTCGCAACAAACAGAAGCACCGCATTAACGGCGACAATGCTGAGGATACGACAGTTAATGCCGGATTCAGAGGCTCTAAATCCAGTCAGCAGAAAAATCCATTCAAAAGGAATCCTAGGGGCCCGTCCAGTTTGGACCGAATACTCGACCGCTTGTGCCAGATACATGGCACCCCCGAAAAGCCGGCCAATCACACCAACAGGGATTGTTGGGTGTTCAAGCAGGCAGGCATGTTAAACGCTGAAAATGAAGACAAGGGGCTCCATAGCGATGACGGCGAGGAGCCCCGGCCGCCGACCAACAGTGGACAGAAGGGTTTCCCCCCACAAGTGCGGACGGTGAACATGATATACGCAACCCACGTCCCCAAAAGGGAACGGAAGCACGCGTTAAGGGACGTATACGCGGTAGAGCCGGTCGCCCCAAAGTTCAACCCATGGTCCTCCTGCCCGATCACCTTTGATCGAAGGGACCATCCCACTAGCATCCGTCATGGAGGATTCGTCGCATTTGTTCTAGACCCAATCATTGACGGATTTCATCTCACTAGAGTCCTTATGGACGGCGGCAGCAGCCTGAACCTGCTTTACCAGGATACAGTGCGAAAAATGGGCATAGATCCCTCGCGGATTAAGCCCACCAAAACGACCTTTAAAGGCGTAATACTAGGTGTAGAGGCCAACTGTACAGGCTCAGTCACACTTGAAGTGGTCTTCGGATCTCCGGATAATTTCCGAAGCGAGGATTTAATCTTCGACATAGTCCCATTCCACAGTGGCTATCACGCACTGCTCGGGCGAACCGCATTCGCCAAATTCAATGCGGTACCGCACTACGCATACCTTAAGCTCAAGATGCCATGCCCTCGAGGAGTAATTACGGTTAATGGAAACACCGAACGCTCCCTCCGAACGGAGGAGCACACGGCGGCCCTTGCAGCGGAAGTACAAAGCAGCCTCTCCAGGCAGTTCTCCAGTCCGGCCATTAAACGACCGGACACCATCAAGCGCGCCCGGAGTAACCTACAACAAGACCACCTGGCACGATCCGAGCAGGCGTAGCAATGCGGCCCCAACCCCAGCCCTCGCAAAAATGCGACACCAGTACTTCGCGTACATAACTACGCTCTAGAAATACCATGGGTACAGGGGGAGGGGCACCATTACGGTATGCCTGAAACACGGCTTAAACCGCACCAGGGGCTGCCGATTTTTTTAATTTTCTCTTACTTTCAGGACTCCACTCTTCGGAAGGCCTGTTCGGCAGTACAATTGCCGCACAAACGATGCAAGAGCCAGGGAAGCAGACAAGCCACGCCACATTACGGAACTCCCATGTGGTCTCTATCACGAGCAGTATACCTGTTTCGCATACTATTCCGCGGCTTGCCCCTAGAACGGACATGTTAACTAGTCCAACCTTTCACTTATCGCATTATTTGTATCGTTCTGCTTTGATCGCAGCCCTTTTTAATAAACAATGCATAGCTTTCGTCTATTTTTGCATTACCTCTTATATATATATATGTTCCTCAACAACATGTTGCACCCGTACACTTTGGTATGGCCAAAATACGCCAGGGGCTTTTAGTACCCCTCAATATGGTGTGAGAAGTCCGAACACTTTAACAAGTGCGGCACCCCGAACTTATAGAATTATATGCATCGGCTCCGAATCATGTCTTGGGTAAATAGTTGGGTTTGCCCGGCTCCTATGTTTTGGTGCCTTACGTTCCGCTATATCGGCTAAGGTAGCACTAGGAGAACCACTGCGATTGTGCCCCAGTTGAGCTGGGTCGAGCACCTTAGTGGAGAAAGCTAAAACTGACTGTCATGATGAAGCGAGAGTTGGTCGTTGTTCGAGAGGTTTTTCGAGTCCCTAACGACTTATGCCGCTTAGAGCGAGGAGCCGGCTCTGTCCGGCCAAGGCGTGGATAGCGCCCCGAACTCGGTCTTCCGAATACCAGGGGCTTCGCCAAAATTTAAAATTATAGAATTCTATGGCTAAGTGAGAGTGTTCACGCATTATAGTCCGTTTGCCTTGTTTGTTGGGCTGAGCGCCTCCCTCGAACGACCCAAACATGGGAAAAAGAGCGCTCAGGTTTATCCCCGAACACCCCAGCACTAGCGGCACGGGGGCAGAAGCCGACGACTTGCCATCTCTCAGAATTGATAAATAGCCGCAGAGAAGGTAATATTTTAAATTCCAAACAGCATTGCTTAGCGCATATGAACAAGTTTTCAGCGCACAGGACAAAACGAGAAAGTTTCACTCAAAAATTACATCCCTAGAACAATCATCCGCCACAAGGCAGGCACCTTTCAGAACATCCTTATAATAATTCTCGAGCTTGCGATGCTCTTTCCCCGGCGGTGGCCCATCCTTCACAAGCTTCTCAGCATCCAGCTTGCCCCAGTACACCTTAGCACGGGCAAGGGCCCTACGGGCACCTTCAATGCAAACGGAGCGCTTGATGACTTTGAGCCTTGGACAGGCCTCCACCAATCGCCGCACCAGCCCGAAATAGCTCCCAGGCAGAGCCCCTCCAGGCCACAGCCGAACTATGAGGCCCTTCATGGCCTGTTCGGCCACCTTGTGGAGCTCGACCAGTTGCTTCAACTGGTCGCTCAGGGGCACGGGGTGTCCGGCCTCAGCATACTAAGACCAGAACACCTTCTCTGTCGAGCTGCCCTCCTCGGCTCGATAGAATGAGGTGGCATCGGACACACTCCGGGCAAGATCTGCGAACGCTCCTGGAGAGCTCCGGATTCGGGTAAGTAACAAGTAACTCACGTTTATGTGTTTTCTTTGCATAAAGAATGCCTTACCCGCCGCTATCTTCTTCACCTCATCCAACTCCTGGAGGGTCTTCTGGGATTCGGCCTTGGCAGACTTGGCATTTTCAATAGCCACCATGAGCTCGGACGCTCGCGTCTTTGAGTCAAGCTCCAAACTCTCATGTTTTTCCATGAGAGCCTGGAGCTCTTGCCATACCTTGCCAACCTCGGCCTCATACTTCTCCCGCTTAGTGCGCTCCGTGGCCGCCCTCTTCTCGGCCTCGACCAGCGCTTGCTTAAGGGTCGCCACCTCAGACATGGCCCCTACAATAGCCACGATAATCCTGTCATTTTTTGCAATTGCACCTTTTTATATATATTTAAACAAGGTATTTCTTACCTTCATTGTCCTCGAGCTGCTTCTTGGCACGCCCGAGCTCTTGTTCGGACTGCTCGAGGTTCTGCTTTAGCGTGTCCACTTTCGCAGTCGGTGTGGCGGACGCAAGCAGAGAAGCCTGCACATGCATATTGACTCCTTTTTGTTAGACTCCTACGAATTTTATTTGATCCTCTATTCGGCTTTCTTCCCGAACGCCAAACAGAGCATCAGGGGCTACTGTCTATGCGGTAATATTATTTACACATTCTTTACTTACCTCAAAGCCTATTAAAAGGCTAGTACAAGCTTCAGTCAGTCCGCTCTTGGCGGACTGAACCTTCTGGACCACCGCACTCATAATGGTGTGGTGCTCCTCGTCGATGGAGGCGCCTTGGAGCACCTCCAACAGATTGTCCGGTGCCTCCGGTTGGACGGGGGTCACCGGCACGGTGGGCTTGCTCCTCTTGGAAGGAGGTCCCCTGCCGGACTCTGGAACCTTTGAAGGTTCCGGAGCGGTGTCCGGCCTAGAGCCGGACTTGGAGCCCTGGGGGGTTTCATCCCCTTTACTCCTGGAGTCCGGGAGGTCGCCTTGCAGCGCCTCCAGGACCGCCTCCTCCCGGCTTGGAACCTGTTGGGACAACACTTCAGTGTCGTCCGTAGGGCGGGGGGAGGAAGCCGTCGGAAGCGAGTTCACATCCGACGAGTCCAGTGAGCCGCTCAACGACACATCGAGCCGGTCTTTGGGTGGGCTGCATAAACATATTCGACATAAGGGAAAGTTGTGCAATAAACGAATACTATGAATTACTCTGGTATCCGGATACTTACGATTTTGCCAGGGGCTTGGCCCTGGGGGGCCACTCCTCTCCGCCGTCGTCGGCGTCGGTGGAGTAGTCCGGAGGAAGGGTTTTCCCCTTCTTGGACCCTCCGGCCTCCCCAGAGATGGCGGCCTTCCTTTTCTTCTCTCCTCCCGCTGGAGGGGGAGAGGTCTCTTCTTCTTCCTCCTCGTCTTCACGGGAGGAATGCGCCTCGGAACCATCGGATGATGGATCCGACACCTCTTGGCGCCGGGCACTCTTTCGAGTCCCCGTGGCCTTTTTTGCGGCCTTCTTCTCCGGCACCATGTAGGGTGCCGGAACCAGCAGCTTCGCCAAGCGAGCGTCCGCTAGGCCTTCGGGCAAAGGAGCCGGACAGTTGATCTGTCCGAACGTCACCTGCCAGTCCTATCAAAGGTAAGGGAGCTTAGATCCCGCATGGAGTCAAACAATGAAAAACTGGTACCCTGTAAAAGGAAAAAAACAGCTTACCGCATGAGCGTGACGCTACGTACTGAATCCGCGATCCTCGGTAGCGGATGCGGGGGCCTCGGCGCCCTTGAAAAGCACCTTTCAGGCATCTTCGTACGTCGTGTCGAAGAGCCTGCTCAGAGTTTGGTGCCGCGCCGGGTCGAACTCCCACAGGTTGAAAGTCCGTTGTTGACACAGGAGGATCAGGCGGATGAGCATAACCTGGACAACGTTGACAAGTTTGAGCTTCTTGTCCACCAGGGTTTGGATGCATGTTTGGAGTCCGGTCAACTCTCCTTTTTTACCCCACGACAGGCCCGTCTCCTTCCAGGAGGTAAGCCGCATAGGGGGTCCAGATCGAAACACGGGGGCTGCGACCCATTCGGGGTCGCGCGGCTCGGTGATGTAAAACCACCCCGATTACCACCCCTTCAGGGTCTCCACAAAGGAGCCCTCGAGCCATAAGACGTTGGCCATCTTGCCCACCATGGCGCCTCTGCACTCCGCTTGGTTGCCGTGCACCACCTTTGGCTTGACATTGAAAGTCTTGAGCCATAGGCCGAAATGGGGGCGGATGCGGAGGAAAGCCTCGCACATGATGATAAACGCCGAGATGTTGCGGACAAAGTTTGGTGCCAGATCGTGGAAATCCAGGCCATAGTAGAACATGAGCCCCCGGACAAATGGGTGAAGAGGGAATCCCAGTCCACGGAGGAAATGGGGGAGGAACACCACCCTCTCATGGGGCCTAGGGGTGGGGATGAGCTGCCCCTTTTCGTGAAGCCGGTACGCAATGTCGTTAGAAAAGTATCTGGCCTTCCTCAGTTTTTTTATGTGTCCCCCCATGACGGAGGAGACCATCCACTTGCCTCCCGCTCCGGACATGGCTGGAGAAGGTTGAGGTGGGGAGTGCGGACTTGGGCGCTGGAGCTCGAGTGCGCGAGAATGGATAAGCAAGGGAGGAAGAAGGCGTAGGTGAAAAGGTGGATCCTTATCCCCTTATATGGGTGGACGCAACTACGTGTCCCCACCAGCCTGATAAAGCTCGCTTATCTCCAAGCGCCGTAATCAATGGCGCGGTTGGGTTACCCACGCCCGTATTGATGAGAATCCCGGAATAAGGGGACACGATCTCTGCTTTAACAAGACGTGCCAAGGAAACCGCCTCGCATGACGCACTGAGGTGGGATAATGAAACGACTCGGATAAAGGCTTGGCCGTGGTGTGTCACACTATGGAATACGTCAGCAGATTAGATTTGTGTAAATATTATTCTCTCTATGGCAATATGTGGAAACTTATTTTGCAGAGCCGGACACTATCTTTGTGTTCAAAATCTTCTATGAAGTACTTGGAGGAGGAACCCGCCTTGCAATGCCGAAGACAATCTGCGCGCCGGACTCGTCGTCATTGAAGCCTGGTTCAGGGGCTACTGAGGGAGTCCTGGATTAGGGGGTGTCCGGATGGCCGGACTATACCTTCAGCCGGACTCCTGGACTATGAAGATACAAGATTGAAGACTTCGTCCCGTGTCCGGAAGGGGCTTTCCTTGGCGTGGAAGGCAAGCTTGGCGATACGGATATGCAGATCTCCTACCATTGTAACCGACTTTGTGTAACCCTAACCCTCTCCGGTGTCTATATAAACCAAAGGGTTTTAGTCCGTAGGACAACATACACAACAACAATCATACCATAGGCTAGCTTCTAGGGTTTAGCCTCTTCGATCTCGTGGTAGATCTACTCTTGTACTACCCATATCATCAATATTAATCAAGCAGGACGTAGGGTTTTACCACCATCGAGAGGGCCCGAACCTGGGTAAAACTTCGTGTCCCTTGCCTCCTGTTACCATCCGGCCTAGACGCACAGTTCGGGACCCCCTACCCGAGATCCTCCGGTTTTCACACCGACACCCCCTATTTTTCTAGATTATAAGAGTATGGTAGCACATGAGTTTTTTGTTAAAGATAAGAAGAAGCTGCCTAAGTATAAGTTGATATTTGATAAAAGTTATTGTGAAGTTATTACCTTGCCTGCTCCCACTTTGTTTAACATATTTTCAGGTACATAAATCATTTGCTGCAGGCCATTCATGCATACCGGAGCCAGACATCAACTCCGGAGCCGGAACCACTACTTGATCCTTACCGTCAGTCTGTTTATCAGTGGGATCTGGAGGAGATCGCCAACCAGTGGCATCCAGAGGACACTCCTCCATACACCGGAGAGGGGCACTTTGATCCTTGGGCATAGACCAACTTAGGCCAAAAGCCTAAGCTTGGGGGAGTACGTATTTCTCACCGACATTACATTCATGTTCACACACTCATGCCAGTTGTCGATGCTCATACTTTTTCATTGTATCATCCATGCTAGTTTATTTTCTTTTTCTCGCTCTCTTCTTGTGTGTTTGAGTAACCTTAAGAAAAATAAAAATAATTAGTTGTAGCTTTTAGCTAGTTTACTTTCCATGCTTGTAGTAGTAGTAATTAAAAATAAAACCCAAAAAGATTTCTCGTTCTTCTTTTGCTTGTTGGTAGCTTTCCCGTGTAAATAGTTTTATTTCTTTTCTTTGGGGGGGGGGGTGGGTCGAGAGGAGAAGACTGTCGGTGCCAAAACCGGCGGATCTCGGGTAGGGGGTCCTGAACTGTGCGTCTAAGGCGGATGGTAATAGGAGGCAGGGGACACAATGTTTACCCAGGTTCGGGCCCTCTCGATGGAGGTAATACCCTACTTCCTGCTTGATTGATCTTGATGATATGAGTATTACAAGAGTTGATCTACCACGAGATCGTAGAGGCTAAACCCTAGAAGCTAGCCTATGATTATGATTGTTGTTTTCCTATGGACTAAACCCTCCGGTTTATATAGACACCAGAGGGGGCTAGGGTTACATAGAGTCAGTTACAAGGGAGGAGATCTACATATCCGAATTGCCAAGCTTGCCTTCCACACAAAGGAGAGTCCCACCCGGACACGGGACGAAGTCTTCAATCTTGTATCTTCATAGTCCAACAGTCTGGCCAAAGTATATAGTCCGGCTATCCGAGGACCCCCTAATCCAGGACTCCCTCAGTAGCCCCTGAACCAGGCTTCAATGACGATGAGTCCGGCGCGCATATTGTCTTCGGCATTGCAAGGCGGGTTCATTCTCCGAATACTCCATAGAAGATTTTGAATAGAAGGATCATGCCGGCTCTGCAAAACAAATTCCACATACCACCGTAGAGAGTATATTATTCCACAAATCCAATCTGCTGACAACTTTTCATAACATGACGTCCTGCCGTGCCCCGGTCATTACGAACCGTTTTCCCTGCCTGCCATTGCACGTGTTGCGAGGCGGTTTTATCGGCACGTCTTGTCGAAGCAGAGATCTTGTTCCCCTTATCACGAGAGTCTCGGGCGTGGGTAACCCAATCGTGCTTGTTAATATGACTCCTCGATTTTAGGCAAGTTCCAAACGGGCACGCAGAGGACGCTTGATATTCGCCCTCTTTATAAAGGGGCCAAGGCCTATCCTTTTCTTCTCGCGCTCAATCCTTCCCTTCCCCCACCCCGAGTTCCAACACCTATGGCTCAGGCTAAGTGCTTCGGACCTTCAACCATGTCCGGATCCAACCTTCAAGGCCGGTGGATGGCTTCCACTGTCACAGAGGAGGACATCAAGAAGCTAAGGGAAGCCAGGTATCTGACCGCCGAAATCTCGCATAGGCTGCCTACTCAAGGGCAGGTCATCCCCACTGCTGAACCCAACGAGAGTGTCGTATTTGTTTCCCACTTCCTCCAAGGGCTAGGCTTTAGTCTTGATCCCTTTGTTAGAGGGCTTATGTTCTATTACGGGCTCGACTTCCATGATCTAGCTCCAGATTCCATCCTTCACATCTCGTCGTTTATTGTCCTGTGTGAGGCCTTCCTCCGCATCTCCCCACACTTCGGATTATGGCTCAAGACCTTCAATGTGAAGCCGAAGATGATTGATGGGAGACACACTGAATGCGGAGGTGCCATAATAAGCAAAGGCGCCGATGCTCCATGGCCAAAGGATTCCTTCCTGGAGGTGTCCAACTTATGGCAGAGGGAGTGGTTTTACATCACAGCTCCCCGAAGTACGAAGTGGGCAGCTGCCCCCGCCTTCCCCCCCCCCCACCCCCGCCACAACTGGCGTCATGGGTCACCAAGGGGCTGGACTGGGGGCCAGTTAATGATGTGCCGACATTGCAGAGTCGCATCCGAGATCCCCTCAAGAGAGATGTCAACCTTGCCAAGGTAATGCAAGTCATGCTAGTTTGTCGGGTCCTGCCATGCCAACCTAGATCTCTCCATATGTGGGAGTTCAACCCGGAAGGACCGCGAACTATTCAGCAGTTCTTCGGCGTGACGCTCGAAGAGATGTATGGATTGTTCTTCTGATCACAAATAAAGTGTCCGGTCACCACCGAGGATGCGGGTCTCAACTGCAACTGTCCAGATACCTAGGTAAGTAATTCTGCGGCCGAACATGTTGTCTTTTTATTTGTCACAACATCATTTTGAAAAATCGCTCTTGGCCAGGACTGGATAAGAAAGGCGAAGATGATCAGGTGTTCGGCCCCCCTTCCCGAAGGCTCACCGGATCCTATACTAGCCAAGATGCTTGAGCACGCACCTTATCAAGTGCCATCAGGGGAAGATAAAGGGAGGAATAAAGAAGCCGAAAGCGGGCCTTACACATTAATCATCCAAACCAGGGGGATTAGTGTCTCCGCAAAGGAGGATAACCGAGGAGAAGAATCTAAAATTCCCTCTCCCCAAGGAAAGAAGAGGACCGCCTCTGAAGACTTGGAAACGAGGGTTTCCAAACGAGGGAAGAATCGTTCGCCAGGGGGGCCTGCCCCGGAGGGCATCCTTGCCGCACAGTGCCCACAAGGTGATCAGCCCTCCACCGAGCTGTAAGTGAACCGGAGTACTTTTGGTAAATATATCCCGCTTTATCTCCGAGGACAATAACCGAGACATATGTCTTGCAGTCTGGATCGTAGACCTTCTCGACAGAGTTCGTCTTTGGGGGATCTTCTTCTGGAGATGATGGAGAGCGAAACGCCTCCCCCTGTCTCCCCGCCTCATGAGGCGGACGACCCTGAGGTGTCGTCATGGAGGATTTCTCCTGGTCCGCCAAGACCGGGAGGTAACCCTTCGGCCACCCAAAGTCCGGAGTATTGGGCTCCTAAAGGGAGCAACAGAAAGAGTCCGGGTCTATCCGGTGCACGACCGGACACACTGATGGGTCTTCTGGAGCAAGCGGCTATCTCAGAGGCGCATCGTACTTTAATGGGTACGGTGGTTGAAAGAATTTCATCCGCCGAAAGTGGGTTGCATGAAGCTTTCATGAGCCTGCTAAAAGGCTTTGAGGTATGCAAGGTAATATATATATATATATTGATGGTACCGCACATGCTAGGTGTGCCCTATACCGATAGTAGCCCATGAGACTCCGGTTGCTGTCCAGAGGCGGCAAACAGAGGATCATAGTCCCAGGTAATGATCATGCTGCTCACATGTGCAGGCGGCTGAGGGTCCGGTGGCTGGCCGGACTGTTGAGTTTGCCGAACTGAGGCGACAGCTTGATACGGCAGATGCCGACATCGTGCTTGTAAACAAGCGACTTGACGAGGCACAGGGTATGTATTCTCCGGTGGTCAACATATATTAAGAGGAGCATGATGCTAGTATCTATAACACACTGTGACTGCAGGTGGAGCTGCCGCCGTGGAGACCCTTCGAGCGGAGCTTGCCCGAGCCAAGGAACAAGTCACGAGAAGTGATGTGGCCGCCCTAAAGGCGGCCGAAGAGTTAAGAGTCGAATGGGTTGCTCATCGCCAGAGCGAAGGTAAAATAGCCAAGATGGCCGTTGAGCTGAAGGATGCCGCCGACCGGTATGAGCTTCTTGAAAAGGAAAGCCAAGAGAAAGCGACGGGCCTGAAGAAAGCCATGGTAGTGGCCAAGGAAACCCGCTCTAAAATCAGAGCGGCGAAGGAGGAACTTCGTCAAGCCGGAGATATCACGGCTGGGAAGCCCTTTTTGTTGCGGAGGAAGTTTGGAGATCCGAAGTATGCTCCTCTGGATCAATTATGGAGTGTTGCAGATGCGTACTTGGACTTGGCAACGAGTGCTGCTGATGCGACAAAGACCATGATGAAAATGTTGAGTGGCTCTTATATGCATTATTGTTGATCTAACAAAGAGCCTGTATTACCTTGTCTTCTCCAATTTATTGAATGCTTGCGGATTCTAGCTTAGTCCAATGCATGTGCACTATTATTATTATCCACACTATTCAGTTGTGCAAGTGAAAGGCAATAATGACGATATATGATGAACTGATTGAGATGAGAAAAGCTGGTATGAACTCGACCTCTCTTGTTTTTGTAAATATGATTAGTTCATCATTCCTCATTCAGCCTATTATGAATGAAACATGTTTGCAATGACAATTAGAGATTATAGTTGCTTATGCCATGCTTAATTAGCTACGATTTTATAATGGTTTACCTTGCGTGTCAACATGCTATTAAAATGGTTGTGATGTGGTATGGTAGGGTGGTATCCTCCTTTGAACGATTCGAGTGGCTTGACTTGGCACATGTTCACGCATGTAGTTGAAACAAAATCAACATAGCCTCCATGACATTTATGTTCATGGTGAATTATGTCCTACTCATGCTTGCATTCAGTGTTGATTAATTTTAATGCATGTTCATGACTGTTGTCGCTCTCTAGCTGGTCGCTTCCTAGTCTCTTTCTAGCCTTCACTTGTACTAAGCGGGAATACATAGACCCCAAAAGTTATTCCATATGAGTCCACCATACCTTCCTATATGCGGTATCTACCTGCCGTTCCAAGTAAATTTGTATGTGCCAAGCTCTAAACCTTCAAATAAACATTATGTTTTGTATGCTCGAATATCTCATGTATCAACTAGGGTTGTCTGTATCCTCCATGCTAGGCGGGTTATTCTCAAGAGGAGTGGACTCCGCTCCTCACTCATGAGAAAATGGCTGGTCACCGGGATGCCCAGTCCCATGCTCAAGACAAATCAAAATAATTGCAAACAAAACTCCCTCGGGATTGTTGTTAGTTGGAGGCACCCGTTGTTTCGGGCATGCCATGGATTGATGCTTGTTGGTGGTGGGGGAGTATAAACTTTACCATTCTTCTTGGGAACCGCCTATAATGTGTGTAGCATGGAAGATATCGAGATCTCTCGGTTGTTATGTTGACAATGAAAGTATACCGCTCAAAATATTATTCATCTCTATTTCAAAATCGAGCTCTGGCACCTCTACAAATCCCTGCTTCCCTCTGCGAAGGGCCTATCTGTTTACTTTTATGTTGAGTCATCATCCTCTTATTAAAAAGAACCAGTTGGAGAGCACCGCTGTCATTTGCATGTATTATTGTTAGTTTACATTGAGTATGACTTGACTGGATCTCTTTTACCATGAATTACAATTTCCAGTCAGCCCTTGATCTTTAGGGGTGCTTTGCATTTATATTTTGCGGTCTCAAAAAGGGCTAGCGAGGTACCATCTTGTTATATCATATTACGATTGTTTTGAGAAAGTGTTGTCATCCGAGATTTATTATTATTCTCGCCAGTTTATTATGCCATTGATATGAGTAAACATGAGACCTAAATGTTATTGTGAATATTGTTAGTTCATAATCTTTGCTGAAAACTTGAATGTTGGCTTTACATATTTACAACAACAACAGCAAACGGAGTTTGTAAAAGTTTTTCTTTATCACTTTCAGCTTATCAACTGAATTGCTTGAGGACAAGCAAAGGTTTAAGCTTGGGGGAGTTGATACGTCTCCGTCGTATATACTTTTCCAAACACTTTTGCCCTTGTTTTGGACTCTTACTTGCATGATTTGAATGGAACTAACCCGGACCGATGCTGATTTCAGCAGACTTGCCATGGTGTTATTTTTGTGCAGAAATAAAAGTTCTTGGAACGACCTAAAAATCAACGGAGATTATTTTTGGAATATATAAAAAATACTGGCGAAAGAATCAAGGCCAGGGGGCCCACACCCTGTCCACGAGGGTGGGGGCGCGCCTCCCTGCCTCATGGGCCCCCTAGTGCTCCACCGACCTCAACTCCAACTCTATATATTCGTGTTCGGGGAGAAAAACAGAGAGAAGGATTCATCATGTTTTACGATACGGAGCCGCCGCCAAGCCCTAATCTCTCTCGGGAGGGCTGATCTAGAGTCCGTTCGGGGTTCCGGATAGGGGTATCCGTCGCCATCGTCATCATCAACCTTCCTCCATCACCAATTTCATGATGCTCACCGCCGTGCGTAAGTAATTCCATCGTAGGCTTGCTGGACGGTGATGGGTTGGATGAGATTTATCATGTAATCGAGTTAGTTTTGTTAGGGTTTGATCCCTAGTATCCATTGTGTTCTGAGATTGATGTTGCTATGACTTTGCTATGCTTAATGCTTGTCACTAGGGCCCGAGTGCCATGATTTCAGATCTGAACCTATTATGTTTCCAACTCCCAAAATAATATAAGTGAAGCATGAGAGTTTATTTCTTTAAAATTTAACCATTGTCGTGCTCAAAAAGATATTAGTGAAGTACCGCTCCTATGCATTTCTGCACATAACAGTTGGATCTGAGGGGACCCTATTTAAGGAGGTGCTTCTCCTACCTCCTACCTACCCTTTTCCTCTCTCTCCTCCATTACTGCCATTAAAGCCCTCTTGCTCGATATCTCTCTCTAGCCACTCAAACTTGTTGATCTGCTAGGGATTGAAGGAGGAGACCTAGATCTACACTTCCACCAAAGGATATTTGATTCCCCCATACTTTCTTGTGTGGATTTTGTTACTCTTGGGTGCTTGGGCGCCCTAGACGAAAGAGGTCACTTCGGAGCCACATTCCGTTGTGGTGAAGCTCGGGGGTTTCGTTGGGAGCCTCCAATTAAGTTGTGGAGAGAGCCCCAACCTTGTCTGTAAAGGTCCGGTTGCCGCCTTCAAGGGCAAGAATAGTGGAATCACGACATCTCGCATTGTGTGAGGGCGTGAGGAGAATACAGTGGGCCTAGTGGCTTCTTGGGGGGCATTGTGCCTCCACACCGCTCCAACGGAGACGTACTTCCTCTCAAAGGGAAGGAACTTTGGTAACACATCCTCGTCTCACCGGCTCCACTCTTGGTTATCTCATCCCTTTACTCGTGCAAGATTATCTTGTGTTACACCCCTTGCTTGCTTGTGTACTTATTGTTGTTGCATCATATAGGTTGCTCACCTAGTTGCATATCTAGACAACCTACTTTGATGCAAAGTTTAAATTGGTAAATAAAAGCTAAAAATTGTTAGTTGCCTATTCACCCCCCTCTAGTCAACTATATCGATCCTTTCAATTGGTATGAGAGCCTCGTTCTTTATTAAGGACTTTGCCATCCGAAGAGTATGGTTGACACCATAGACGGTGAGGAGGGGCACCCCGGTGTGATTCTGTCCTCGTCTACGGCCGATGGGGGAACCTCGTTCTCATGTGAGGAGCTCAATGTGGCCTTGGACACATTTAAAACCTCCATGACGACCGAGGTCAAAGGCGTGCTCAAGGATTTTCTTGATGGTCCTAAATTGTCCACCACACCATTGGAAGTGGTTGATCCCACTAACAAGGTGACGGATGCTAACTCCGACAAGGGGGAAGCTTCTAGTGATAAAGTTCCTCTGTCTAGTGGTAAAAGTGGAAATGGCATCTTTTCCCAAGTGGAACCTGCACTTACCTATGGAGGACCGATTCCCTCCGCTCATTTAAATCATGTCGGTTCTCCTCCTAAGATTGTGAAAAACGAGGATTTTGACGCTTGGGTCTATCGCTTTAAACATCATTTGAATCATGTTAACACTAACCTTTGGAGAATCATTGAGCAAGGTTTCTATTCGCATGACCCAAGAAACTTCACCCCAAGAGAAGCCGCGCATCATCAATTCATCGAGAATGCTCTCTTCATCATCCAAGATGCAATCCCTCCCGAAGATATTGCGCATCTCCGACCATTCACCGTGGCAAAGGAAGCATGGCACCATGTTGTTTCCCTTTACAAGGGAAGCTCAAGCATTCAATGCTCCAACTATGAAGTGGTGCAAGATGAAGCCGATGAATTTGCTATGAATGAAGGTGAACATCACGCGTTTGTCTCTTGTGTTGAACCCCAAAAGGTCTATGAGGCACTCGAAGATCCGGATTGGCTTAATGCCATGCATGAAGAACTCAACAACTTTGACCACAACAAGGTGTGGAGATTGGTGCCAAGGCCAACGGGGAACTATAATGTCATTGGAACCAAGTGGATATTCAAGAACAAGCAAGATGCTCATGGAATTATTGTCCACAACAAGGCCCGCTTGGTAGCTCAAGGCTACTCCCAAGTCAAGGGTATCGACTACGGTGAAACCTTTGCTCCCGTTGCTCGCCTTGAATCTATTTGTTTGTTGATTGCTTATGCTTCTCATCATAAATTCAAGTTGCAACAAATGGATGTGAAGAGTGCTTTTCTTAATGGTCCTATTAATGAGTTGGTGTATGTCAAACAACCCCCCGGGTTCAAGGATCCCTATTTCCCCGATCATGTGTACCAACTCGATCGATAAGGCACTCTATGGCCTTAAAAAAGCCCCACGTGCATGGTATGACCACCTTACCGAGTTGTTGCAAGATCGTGGGTTTGAAATTGGGAAAATTGACCCCATTCTTTTGACTAAGAAGGTCAAAGGGGAGTTGTTTGTGTGCCAACTATATGTTGATGACATTATCTTTGGTTCTCCTAACAAAGCTTTCAATGAGGAATTTGCCGCTCTCATGACCTCGAAGTTCAAGATGTCCATGATGGGAGAGTTGAAGTTCTTTCTCGGGTTCGAAATCAAGCAACGAAGAGAAGGAACCTTTATCAACCAATCCAAATACACTCAAGACATGCTCAAGAGATTCAAGCTAAGTGATTCAAGCCGGCTTCCACTCCAATGGCCGTCAAATGCCAACTTGACTTAGATCCCAATGGTAAAGTAGTGGATCAAAAGGTATATCGCTCCATGATTGGCTCCTTGCTTTACCTTTGTGCATCTAGACCGGATATCATGTTGAGTGTGGGAATTTGTGCACGATTTCAAGCCACACCTAAGGAAAGTCACTTTGTGGCGGTCAAGCGAATCTTTCGATATTTGGCTCATACCCCAAACTTTGGCTTATGGTAGCCAAGAGGAGCGAGCTTCAACCTTGTAGGCTATTCGGACTCCGATTGGGGGGGAGACAAAGTGGATAGGAAGTCAACTTCCAGAGGCTGCCAATTCCTTGGTTGCTCTTTAGTGGGTTGTTCTTCTAAGAAGCAAAGTTGTGTGTCTCTCTCGTCCACCGAAGTAGAGTATGTGGCCGCTAGTAGTTGTTGTGCACAACTTCTATGGATGAGGCAAACTTTAAAGGATTACGGTGTCATTTGTGACAAAGTGCCTCTTTGGTGTGACAATGAAAGTGCCATCAAGATTTCTCTCAACCTGGTGCAACACTTCATGACGAAGCATATTGAGATTCGGTATCACTTCATCCGGGATCATATTAGGCGAGGGGAGATCGAGCTCAACTATGTCAACACTCATGATAACCTTGCAGACATATTCACGAAGCCTTTGGATGAAGCAAGATTTCGCGAGTTAAGGCATGAGCTAAATATCATTGATTCGAGCAATGTGGCTTGAACCTTTGCAGACCCCACCATACTCATCATGATGTCTTGTTCTAGGTGTAAGCATGGACATAGGGGGAGTATTGTTCTCTCAATGAACTCTTCCTCCCTCATTATGCATAAATTGATCAACTCTTTCACATTAGCCATTTTTTATGGTACTTGTGCTTCAAAGATGAGTTTTGGTCATGGGCCCAAGGATAATTCTTCGCGGCGCCATACCTGTTGACTCAAACATAGGTGGCTTTGGCCACCGCCCTTGTGCAAATAGTGTTTTCCTTGTTGTATGTTTTCTTTTGCCTTGCTCTTTTGGTTTTCTTAGATGTTTGAATTCTCTAAAGAGTGGCTTTTATTGTTTGCTTCTTGCACTCTTGAGAGACTTCATCATCATAATTCAGTGTCGTGCTTCCATCCTAAGCCTTCTCCTCCCAAGCCATCTTTTCCAAATGCACACAAGTTTGATCTCTTTGTGCATGGGCTGATGCAACTTGGTGGTACAACCGGTGGTCCGAGCGATTCTACCGGTCTTCCACTATGTTGTGTAGTCCCAGCGGTACTTCCGGTCTTGCACGAGCGGTTTTACCGCTCATGTCTGCACCTATGCCACTGGCCGGTACTACCGGTATTTGGAAGCGTTACTACCGCTGCTTCTAGAGCGGAAGTACCGCTCTCAAACATTGGGTAGCTACAGGACCGGTACTACCGCTCCTTGGAGCGGTACTACCGGCTGACATCTAGGGCTTATATAAGGGGCGCGGGCTGAAGGGGTTTTCTTTTTCCCCTTCGCGCTCGTCCCTCCTCTAATCCCTGGCCGCCGGTTGCTCCGCTCATTGCCCCGGAGCACCCTCAGGCCCTCTAGGCCGGTCGACCCTTCATCAGATCCACTCCGTTGCGGTCGCCTCCTCTTCGATCTACTCCCATGTATACCGGCAATGCCCTGTTTCTTCTCGTTCTTCGGGTTCCTCTTGTTGAATCCTTTCTCTAGGGCATTGCTTGTACTCCCGCATTTTTGGCCAAATGTTTGGTGGGAGAGATCCGTATAAACTCCTTCAGTTTCCTATGCGTAGGTAGAAGTAGGAATATTGCATCTAGATTTGAGATAGGGTGGTTCCCGTTCTTCCACTCGGCAGATCTGCTCTGAGTGGTACTACCGCTCCTTGCGAGCAATACTACCGCTCGGGCGGTTCTACCGGTGGAACAATCGGAACAACCGACTTCTCTGAACCTATAAGCATTGTTCTTCTTATACTTACATACATGAGATGTATTCCTCTGCTCTTGTGTACATTCTTCTCATCTTTGCTGGGGTTTCTGTGTGCTTTCTGTGTGCGTTTGCAGGTGGCTCTAGCTCTCATGCTGCTCGGAAGCCTCAGAACACCAAGAAGAGGGCCCGTAGGGGCAAACCTTCGGATGACAATGAGGATACTCATGAGGTGGTGATCCCTACCAAGGCCACTCGTTGGGAGAAGTCTACTGCTGCCAAGCAACATGTTGCGTTGCCAACGCACAAATGGAAGATGGCGGAGTGGCAAAAGTTTCGTTTCCAGGATCCCTACACTGCAGCACCAAATCCTCATTGGAACAACCCTCAGTTCCAGAATGAGTTACAGATGAGGATTGTGTCGGAGATTTTCAAGTGTCACAAGAACAAGTTCACCCAGATGTGGTCCATTGACATCGATCATTGGAGGAGAAACCTTGACTACTTTGGAGAAGCTCTGAAGATCTGTGAGGAGTTTGATTTGATCAAGCTCATGATCGTGAATTGTGACTTTGATGTGCAGCTCATCCATTAGTTCTATGCTACAGTCCACTTCGGCTCTAATGATGAGTGCCACCTCTCCTTTATGTGTCGTGATGAGTTCTTTCATGTCCCATGGAGAGCCTTCTGCAATGCTCTTGGCTATGAGGATACTGGGGTGGAGGGCCAAGGAGGCCTCCGTCCTCACGACCGAGCTCACCCCATGGATAAGGTGAAGCTTGCCTCTCTGTACATTCCTGGACATGGTATTGTGGGTAAGCCCAGTGATCTTCTGCCCATCTATGACATTTTTCATCGTGTGTTCCGCTGTGTGCTGCTTCCCAAGGTTGGGAAACAAGATGATATCTATGGTTATCTGGTGGATTTACTTGTGGCTATGAAGACCAAGAGGGGATCCGATGCCACATTTGATGTCTCCAAGTGGATGTGGGAGGAGATGTACAATGTGGTGTGGTACCGCAAGGTACCGATCTATGCTCCTTTTGCAATGCACTTTCTGAACACCGTTTGGGAAGTCCGTAGGCCAGGAGAGCCTCTCACCACTCCTTTCAACCTCATGGAGCATGAGGTTAAGGTGCTGAGGAAGAAGAAGCATAAGACTCCTCATTTTTCTTCGGGTAATCAGGAGGATGTGTTTGCTACCTCAGACGACGAGGACTTTGAGCTGGAGCCTGGGGCCCAGCCTACGTGGGTTGAGAAGCTGACTTCCAAGATCAAGAAGACCTTTTACTTGCACACTCATATTCAGAAGAAGCTCTACAAGTCCCATGTTGATGAGAAGATGGCGCGTTGCAGGAAGATTCAGCTGATGAGGTACCTCAACGTGCCAAATGTGAAGAGTGGCTCCGAGAAGACCATCACTCCTGAGGATACATGGTGCTTGGAAAACTGCCAGTGGTTTGATGAAGCACCTGCTACCTCTTCTGCCCGTCGTCCTGTGACGGCTCGTGCAGAGTCTGAGGAGTCTGAGGAGGCTGAGGAGCCTGACGATGATGTTGATGATGATGCTTCTGACAACTTTGTGGCAGCTGGCGAGGAGATTTTCTGAGCCCCGGAGCGATAGCTTCGCTCTTTTCCTTTTTGGTGTCTTGATGCCAAAGGGGGAGAGAGCTTCATTAGGTCACGGGAGTTGCATGGGGGGTTTATCTTGTGAGTTCATTTGCAGTTGCTGCTCTTTCTAGTGTCTTGTGAACTTATGATGTGTTGTGTCTTTGGGCATGGTGTAAGACATGCGTTCCCTATCTACTTATCTATGCACTTGTCTCTCGGTACAATTTGCGTGTTGTTGGTGCCATTTTCCTTAAACTCTACTGCTTTATGTATGGTATTATGTTGTTCTGTCACTGGTTGGTCTATGAAATCTAGGGGGAGTATTGATCCTAGTGTGAGCACTTTGCATTCCAAAATCAAACACTAAATAGTGCTCACACTTAGGGGGAGCCCCGTCTATATTTTCTAGAACTCCTATGCTTTTTGTGCGTGGTTGTCATCATCCACCAAAAAGGGGGAGATTGTAAGGGAATTTCCTGCCTTAGAGTTTTGGTGATGATGACAACACACGTGTGGACTAATTGTGCGCCATAGTCTTCTCGGGTACACATTGAGTGGCGCAAGATGTTTAGGCCTTCCCTCTATGCGGAAAAGATCAAAGACGGAGTGTCCGACGTTTTTATTCCTTTGGTCGTAGGATATCCGTACTATTAAGAGGGAATCCACGTCGGAAGGCATTGGGTGAATCTCGTCACATACACATCCTCTGCACCCACCAAATACCCTCCATTCGAGGAGAGAGAGGTTTCCCTTTGTCCTCTGTCATATGCAGTTCTCACCATGGCGGTAGTACCGCTCCATTGAGCGGTTGTACCGCTGGCCGGTAGTTCTGGTCCTACCACCGCTCTAAGTACCACTCAGGGGTGACTCCCTTCTGTACTGGGTACGGTGGTAGACCGGTGGTGGAACGGAAGTTCCGGTTTGTCTTGACAAACCAGTACTACTGGTGTTCAGGGCGGTAGTACCGCCTCGGACTCCACCATCCAGGGACTGCTGGCCCAGCAGTAGCTCCGGCCTAACCACCGCTCTATCTACCGGCCTGAGGTGTAAACCTTCTGGAAGAGATGCGGTAGTCGAGCGGTGGTGGAGCGGTAGTTCCGGTTTATACTGATAAACCGGTACTATCGGGTGCGCCACCGGAAGTACCGCCCTGGTGCCCTAGCAGGGGTTTCCCGCATTCACCGGTTGTACCAGTGTCTATTGCAGAAGTACCGCTCCTATGCATTTCTGCACATAATAGTTGGATCTGAGGGGACCCTATTTAAGGAGGTGCTTCTCCTACCTCCCACCTAACTTTTTCCTCTCTCTCTCCTCCATTACTGCCATTAAAGTCCTCTTGCCCAATCTGTCTCTCTAGCCACTCAAACTTGTTGATTTGCTAGGGATTGAAGGAGGAGACCTAGATCTACACTTCCACCAAAGGATATTTGATTCCCCCACACTTTCTTGTGTGGATTTTGTTACTCTTGGGTGCTTGGGCGCCCTACATGGAAGAGGTCACTTCGGAGCCATATTCCATTGTGGTGAAGCTCCGGGGTTTGTTGGGAGCCTCCAATTAAGTTGTGGAGAGAGACCCAACCTCGTTTGTAAAGGTCCGGTTGCCGCCTTCAAGGGCACCAATAGTGGAATCACGACATCTCGCATTGTGTGAGGGCGTGTGGAGAATATGGTGGCCCTAGTGGCTTCTTGGGGAGCATTGTGCCTCCACACCGCTCTAATGGAGACGTACTTCCTCTCAAAGGGAAGGAACTTCAGTAACACATCCTCGTATTCACCGGCTCCACTCTTGGTTATCTCATCCCTTTACTCGTGCAAGCTTATCTTGTGTTACATCCCTTGCTTGCTTGTGTACTTATTGTTGTTGCATCATATAGGTTGCTCACCTAGTTGCATATCTAGAAAACCTACTTTGATGCAAAGTTTAAATTGGTAAAGAAAAGCTAAAAATTGTTGGTTGCCTATTCACCCCCCTCTAGTCAACTATATCGATCCTTTCAATAAGGAAATATAAATAACAACTTTATTATTGCCTCTACGGCATATTTCCTTCAGTCTCCCACTTGCACTAGGGTCAATAATCTAGATTACATTATAAAGATTCTAACACCCATGAAGTCTTGGTGCTGATCATGTTTTGCTCGTGAGAGAGGCTTAGTCAACGGGTCTACAACATTCAGATCTGTATGTATCTTGCAAATCTCTATGTCTCCCTCCTTGACTTGATCGCGGATGGAATTGAAGCATCTCTTGATGTGCTTGGTTCTCTTGTGAAATCTGGATTCCTTTGCCAAGGCAATTGCACCAGTATTGTCACAAAAGATTTTCATTGGACCCGATGCACTAGGTATGACACCCAGATCGGATATGAACCCCTTCATCCAGACTCCTTCATTTGCTGCTTCCGAAGCAGCTATGTACTCCGTTTCACACGTAGATCCCGCCACGACGCTCTGCTTGGAACTGCACCAACTGACAGCTCCACCATTCAATAAAAATACGTATCTGGTTTTGTGACTTAGAGTCATCCGGATCAGTGTCAAAGCTAGCATCGACGTAACCATGTACGACGAGCTCTTTGTCACCTCCATAAACGAGAAACATATCCTTAGTCCTTTTCAGGTATTTCAGGATGTTCTTGACCACTGTCCAGTGATCCACTCCTGGATTACTTTGGTACCTCCCTGCTAAACTGATAGCAAGGCACACATCAGGTCTGGTACACAGCATTGCATACATGATAGAACCTATGGCTGAAGCATAGGGAATGACTTTCATTTTCTCTCTATCTTCTGCAGTGGTCGGACATTGAGTCTGACTCAACTTCACACCTTGTAACACAAGCAAGAACCCTTTCTTTGCTTGATCCATTTTGAACTTCTTCAATACTTTATCAAGGTATGTGCTTTGTGAAAGTCCAATTAAGCGTCTTGATCTATCTCTATAGATCTTGATGCCCAATATATAAGAAGCTTCACCGAGGTCTTTCATTGAAATATTCTTATTCAAGTATCCTTTTATGCTATTCAGAAATTCTGTATCATTTCCGATCAACAATATGTCATCTACATATAATATCAGAAATGCTACAGAGCTCCCACTCACTTTCTTGTAAATACATGCTTCTCCAAAAGTCTGTATAAAACCATATGCTTTGATCACACTATCAAAGCGTATATTCCAACTCCGAGAGGCTTGCACCAGTCTATAAATGGATCGCTGGAGCTTGCACACTTTGTTAGCACCTTTTGGATCAACAAAACCTTCTGGTTGCATCATATACAACTCTTCTTTAAGATATCCATTAAGGAATGCAGTTTTGATATCCATTTGCCAAATTTCATAATCATAAAATGTGGCAATTGCTAACATGATTCAGACGGACTTAAGCATCGCTACGGGTGAGAAGGTCTCATCGTAGTCAACTCCTTGAAGTTTTCGAAAACCTTTTGCAACAAGTCGAGCTTTGTAGACAGTAACATTACTGTCAGCGTCAGTCTTCTTCTTGAAGATCCATTTATTCTCTATGGCCTGCCAATCAATGGGCAAGTCAACCAAAGTCCACATTTTGTTCTCATACATGGATCCCATCTCAGATTTCATGGCCTCAAGCCATTTTGTGGAATCTGGGCTCAGCATCGCTTCCTCATAGTTCGTAGGTTCGTCATGGTCAAGTAACATGACCTCCAGAATAGGATTACTATACCACTCTGGTGCGGATCTTATTCTGGTTGACCTACGAGGTTCAGTAGTAACTTGATCAGAAGTTTCATGATCATCATCATTAGCTTCCTCACTTACTGGTGTAGGAATCACTAGAACTGATTTCTGTGATGAACTACTTTCCAATAAGGGAGTAGGTACAATTACCTCGTCAAGTTCTACTTTCCTCCCACTCACTTCCTTCGAGAGAAACTCCTTCTCTAGAAAAGATCCATTCTTGGCAACAAATATCTTGCCTTCGAATCTGTGATAGAAGGTGTACCCAACAGTCTCCTTTGGGTATCCTATGAAGACACATTTCTCTGATTTGGGTTTGAGCTTATCAGGTTGAAGATTTTTCACATAAGCATCGCAGCCCCAAACTTTAAGAAACGACAACTTGGGTTTCTTGCCAAACCACAGTTCATAAGGTGTCGTCCCAACGGATTTTGATGGTGCCCTATTTAACGTGAATGCAGCTATCTTTAAAGCATAACCGCAAAACGATAGCGATAAATCAGTGAGAGACATCATAGATCGCACCATATCTAATAAAGTGCGGTTACAATGTTCAGACACACCATTACGCTGTGGTGTTCCAGGTGGCGTGAGCTGCGAAACTATTCCGCATTGTTTCAAATGAAGACCAAACTCGTAACTCTAATATTCTCCTCCATGATCAGATCATAGAAAACTTAATATTCTAGTTACGATGATTTTCCACTTCGCTCTGAAATTCTTTTAACTTTTCAAATGTTTCGGACTTATGTTTCATCAAGTAGATATACCCATATCTGCTCAAATCATCTGTAAAGGTAAGAAAATAACGATACGCGCTGCGAGCATCAACACTCATCGGACCGCATACATCAGTATGTATTATTTCCAATAAGTCTGTTGCTCGCTCCATTGTTCCGGAGAACGGAGTCTTAGTCATCTTGCCCATGAGGCATGGTTCGCAAGCATCAAGTGATTCGTAATCAAGTGATTCCAAAAGTCCATCAGCATGAAGTTTCTTCATGCGCTTTACACCAATATGACCTAAACGACAGGTCCACAAATAAGTTGCACTATCATTATTAAACTTATATCTTTTGGCTTCAATACTATGAACATGTGTATCACTACTATCAAGGTTTAGTAAAAATAGACCACTCATCAAGGGTTCATGACCATAAAAGATATTAATCATATAAATAGAACAACCATTATTCTCTGATTTAAATGAATAACCGTCTCGCATCAAACAAGATCCAGATATAATGTTCATGCTCAATGCTAGCACCAAATAGCAATTATTTATGTCTAAAACTAATCCCGAAGGTAGATGTAGATGTACCATGCCGACAGCGATCATATCGACTTTGGAACCATTTCCCACGCGCATCGTCACCTCGTCCTTAGCCAATCTTCGCTTAATCCGTAGCCCCTGTTTTGAGTTGCAAATATTAGCAACAGAACCAGTATCAAATACCCAAGCGCTACTGCGCATTAGTAAGGTACACATCAATAACATGTATATCAAATATACCTTTCACTTTGCCATCCTACTTCTCCACCAAATACTTGGGGTAGTTCCGCTTCCAGTGACCAGTCCCTTTGCAGTAGAAGCACTCAGTCTCAGGCTTAGGTCCAGACTTGGGCTTCTTCACTTGAGCAGCAACTTGCTTGTCGTTCTTCTTGAAGTTCCCCTTCTTCCCTTTACCCTTTTTCTTGACACTGGTGGTCTTGTTGACCATCAACTCTTGATGCACCTTCTTGATTTCTACCTCCGCAGCCTTTAGCATTGCGAAGAGCTCGGGAATTGTCTTATCCATCCCTTGCATATTATAGTTCATCACGAAGCTCTTGTAGCTTGGTGGCAGTGATTGAAGAACTCTGTCAATGACACTATCATCAGGAAGATTAACTCCCAGCCGAGTCAAGTGGTTGTCGTACCCATACATCTGAGTATATGTTCACTGACGGAACCATTCTCCTCCATTTTGCAGCTATAGAACTTATTGGAGACTTCATATCTCTCAATCCGGCCATTTGCTTGAAATATTAACTTCATCTCCTGGAACTTCTCATATGCTCCATGACGTTCAAAACGTTGTTAAAGTCCCATTTCTAATCTGTAAAGCATGGCACACTGAACTATTGAGTAGTCATCAGCTTTGCTCTGCCAGACGTTCATAACATCTGGTGTTGCTCCTGCACCAGGTTTGTCACCTAGCGGTGCTTCCAGGACGTAATTCTCCTATGTGGCTATGAGGATAATCCTCAAGTTACGGACCCAGTCCGTGTAGTTGCTACCATCATCTTTCAACTTAGCTTTCTCCAGGAACGCATTAAAATTCGACGGAACAACAACACGGGCCATCTATCTACAACAACATAGACATGCAAAATACTATCAGGTACCAAGTTCATGATAAACTAAAGTTCAATTAATCAAATTACTTAAGAACTCTCACTTAGATAGACATCCCTCTAATCATCTAAGTGATCACGTGATCCATATCAACTAAACCAAGTCCGATCATCATGTGAGATGGAGTAGTTTTCAATGGTGAACATCACTATGTTGATCATATCTACTATTTGATTCACACTCGACCTTTCAGTCTCAGTATTCCAAGGACATATCTGCATATGCTAGGCTCATCAAGTTTAACCCGAGTATTCCGCGTGTGCAAAACTGGCTTGCACCCGCGTAAAGCTTATCACACCCGATCATCATGTGGTGTCTTGGCACGACGAACTGTAGCAACGGTGCATACTCATGGAGAACACTTGTACCTTGAAATTTAGTGACAGATCATCTTATAATGCTACTATCGAACTAAGCAAAATAAGATGCATAAAGGATAAACATCACATGCAATCAAATATAAATGATATGATATGGCCATCATCATCTTGTGCCTTTGATCTCCATCTCCAATGCACCGTCATGATCACCATCGTCACCAGCTTGACATCTTGATCTCCATCGAAGCATCGTTGTCGTCTCGTCAACTATTTCTTCTACGACTATCACTACCCCTTAGTGATAAAGTAAAACAATTACATGGCGGTTGCATTTCATACAATAAAGCGACAACCATATGGCTCCTGCCAGTTGCCGATAACTCTGTTACAAAACATGATCATCTCATACAATAAAATTTAGCATCACGTCTTGACCATATCAATCACAACATGCCCTGCAAAAACAAGTTAGACGTCCTCTACTTTGTTGTTGCAAGTTTTACGTGGCTGCTACGGGCTGAGCAAGAACCATTCTTACCTACGCATCAAAAACCACAACGCGGTATAGTGATTGCTTTTTAATCTTCAGAAAGAACTATGTTCATTGAATCCGATTCAACTAAAGTTGGAGAAACTGACACCCACTAGCCACCTGTGTGCGAAGCATGTCGGTAGAACCAGTCTCGCGTAAGTGTACGCGTAATGTCGGTCTGAGCCGCTTCATCCAACAATACCGCTGAATCAAGAATCAACTAGTGACGGCAAGCAATATGTATATACCCACGCCCACAACTCCTTTGTGTTCTACTCGTGCATATAACATCTACGAATAGACCTGGCTCGGATGCCACTGTTGGGGAATGCAGTAATTTCAAAATTTTCCTACGCACACGCAAGATCCATCTAGGTGATGCATAACAATGAGAGGGGAAGAGTGTTGTCCAAGTACCCTCGTAGATCGTCAGCGGAAGCGTTATGACAACGCGGTTGATGTAGTCGTACGTCTTCACGATCCGATCGATCCTAGCACCGAAGGTACGGCACCTCCGCGATTTGCACACGTTCAGCTCGGTGTCGTCCCGCGAACTCTAGATCTAGCTGAGTGTCGAGGGAGAGTTTTGTCAGCACGACGGCGTGATGACGGTGATGATGAAGCTACCGGCACAGTGCTTCACCTAAGCACTGCAACGATATGACCGAGGTGAAAATCTGTGGAGGGGGGCACCGCACACGGCTAAACAATCAACTTGTGTGTCTATGGGGTGCCCCCTCCCCCATATATAAAGGAGTGGAGGAGGAGGAGGGCCAGCCCCTCTATGGCGCGCCCAAGGGGAGTCCTACTCCCACCGGGAGTAGGATCCCCCCTTCCCTAGTTGGATTAGGAGAGGAAGGAAGGGGGAGAGAGGGGGAAGGAAAGGGGGGGCTGGTCCCCCACCCAATTTGGATTAGGCTGGGGGGGGGGCTCCTAGGCTCCCTTTTCCTCTATCCCACTATGGCCCAATAAGGCCCATATACTTCCCGGGGGGGGGGGGTCCGGTAACCTCCCAGTACTCCGGTATATGCCCGAACTCACCCGGAACCATTCTGATGTCCAAACATAGGCTTCCAATATATTGATCTTTATGTCTCGACCATTCTGAGACTCCTCGTCATGTCCGTGATCATATCCGGGACTCTAAACTACCTTCGGTACATCAAAACACATAAACTCATAATACCGATCGTCACCGAACGTTAAGCGTGCGGACCCTACGGGTTCGAGAACTATGTAGACATGACCAAGACTTATCTTTGGTCAATAACCAATAGCGGAACCTGGATGCTCATATTGGTTCCTGCATATTCTACGAAGATCTTTATCGGTCAAACCGCATAACAAAATACGTTGTTCCCTTTGTCATCGGTATGTTACTTGCCCAAGATACGATCGTCGGTATCTCAATGCCTAGCTCAATCTCATTACCAGCAAGTCTCTTTACTTTTTCCGTAATGCAACATCTCATAACCAACTCATTAGTCACATTGCTTGCAAGGCTGATAGTGATGTGCATCACCGAGAGGGCCCAGAGATACCTCTCCGATACACGGAGTGACAAATCCAAATCTCGATCTATGCCAACTCAACAAACACCATCAGAGACACCTGTAGAGCATCTTTCTAGTCACCCAGTTACGTTGTGACGTTTGATAGCACACTAAGTGTTCCTCTGATATTCGGGAGTTGCATAATATCGTACTCATAGGAACATGTATAAGTTATGGTGAAAGCAATAGCAGTAAACTAAACGATCATCATGCTAAGCTAATGGATGGTCAAGTCAATCACATCATTATCTAATGATGTGATCCCATTTATCAAATGACAACTCTTTGTCCATGGCTAGGAAACTTAACCATCTTTGATTAACGAGCTAGTCAGGTAGAGGCATACTAGTGACACTCTGTTTGTCTATGTATTCACACATGTACTAAGTTTCTGGTTAATACAATTCTAGCATGAATAATAAACATTTATCATTATATAAGGAAATATAAATAACAACTTTATTATTGCCTCTAGGGCATATTTCCTTCACTATCAAACATCACAACGTAACTGGGTGACTATAAAGATGCTCTATAGGTGTCTCCGATGGTGCTTGTTGAGTTGGCATAGATCGAGATTAGGATTTGTCACTCCGTGTATCAGAGAGGTATCTCTGGGCCCTCTTGGTAATGCACATCACTATAAGCCCTGTAAGAAATGTAAATAATGAGTTAGTTACGGGATGTAGCATTACAGAACAAGTAAAGAGACTTGCCGGTAATGAGATTGAACTAGGTATTGAGATACCGACGATCGAATCTTGGGCAAGTAACATACCGATGACAAAGGGAACAACGTATGTTGTTATGCGGTTTGACCGATAAAGAACTTCGTAGAATATGTAGGAACCAATATGAGCATCCAGGTTCTGCTATTGGTTATTGACCAGAGATAAGTCTCAGTCATGTCTACATAGTTCTCGAACCCATAGGGTCCGCACGCTTAACGTTCGGTGATGATCGGTATTATGAGTTTATGTGTTTTGATGTATCGAAGGTAGTTCGGTGTCCCGGATATGATCACGGACATGACGAGGAGTCTCGGAATGGTCGAGACATAAAGACTGATATATTGGGAGCCTATGTTTGGACATCGGAATGGTTCCGGGTGAGTTCAGGCATATACCAGAGTACCGGGTGGTTACCGGAACCCCCCGGGAAGTATATGGGCCTTATTGGGCCATAGTGGGAGAGAGGAGAAGGGATCCTAGGAGGGGGCGCCCCCCAAGCCCAATCCCAATTGGGTGGGGGCCCGGCCCCCCTTTCCTTCCCCCTCTCTCCCCCTTCCTTCCTCTCCTAATCCAACTAGGGAAGGGGGGATCCTACTCCCGGTGGGAGTAGGACTCCCCTTGGGCGCGCCATAGAGGGGTCGACCCTCCCCCTCCTCCACTCCTTTATATACGGGGGAGGGCACCCCATAGACACACAAGTTGATTGTTTAGCCGTGTGTGGTGCCCCCCTCCACAGATTTCCACCTCGGCCATATCATTGCAGTGTTTAGGCGAAGCCCTGCGCCAGTAGCTTCATCATCACCGTCATCACGCCGTCGTGCTGACGAAACTCTCCCTCGACACTCAACTGGATCTAGAGTTCGCAGGACGTCACCGAGCTAAACGTGTGCAGATCACGAAGGTGCCGTACCTTCGGTGCTAGGATCTGCCGGATGGTGAAGACGTACGACTACATCAACCGCGTTGTCATAACGCTTCAGCTTACGGTCTACGAGGGTACATGGACAACACTCTTCCCCTCTCGTTGCTATGCATCATCTAGATGGATCTTGCGTGTGCGTAGGATTTTTTTTTTGAAATTACTGCGTTCCCCAACATCTTCACCGTCACGCCGGTGTTAAACTGTCCAACCTCGTTCCTCCATGAATGGTGACCTACGCTAGATGGGTCATCGTGAAGCCAACGTCAACCACATATGAACATCACCTTGGGGAGCCGACCAATAGTTTGGCATCGCGAAGGCCAAATCGTCACGAAGACAACATCGTCACCCCACGGATTGCACGGGTCGAGCGTGCCGACGTCACCGCATGGTCACTTCATCAAGCTGGCATCGACTGCCTCACAATATCGGAGCGAATATCTCTATTTAAATGAAATATCTTGGTTTAAAATAAGGGTGAATGAGTGTAAAAGTATCACTCATCAGTTGTCCGCACCCAACTTGAGTCTCGGGAGCTATTGCGCACCGCGTTTCCGTTCCTAAAGTATGCTACCGAGCAAGGCTTGATCCTCGGGCCAATTTTGAGAATCGGCCTGAGTCTCAGGGGCTACTGGGTATCCTTCAGGTGTATCACAGATTTTAGGCCGACACGCACCTTGAGGGCTACTGACTACGCATCTCAGGATCTCAGCAGAGTATAAGTTGTATCAATTGGAAAAAAATCAGTGAAAAAATCAGCCCAAGACCGAGGTGGTGCACCACCTCGTAAGCAGTCTGGCATAAAGCTTGGTTGCGAGTCGCTGGCTCCACAAAGGATGTTTTCGGCGTTAAGCTCGGCTAAACTCCTTCAACTATTTTCAAGACGGAGGTGATCTATGACACCTCAGATGTAGTTGGACATTGGAGCTCGGCTGCAAGAAGATGCTACCGCATGGGAATAACTCCGAACCCGATGTGTGGCGTGAAAATAACAGGGCATGGATAAAGGACGAGAACTTAAAGGGGCTCCTCGGATGCCCGACATGTGAACTTTCCGGATACACCTTAGCGGTCCTCGAGATAGGAGATGAAAAATATTTACTGAACCAATTTCTCAAGATCGACGACCGAAAACAAAGAAAAGTTCGAAAGAACCAATGAGCATCGTCAGCTTGAAGACTGGTTCAGAGGTTAAGTCCTGGACTAGGGGGTACTCACCACATCGTCTCCCAATCAGGTGGGTCGGGCCGAGGACCCTCATGGCGGTTCACTAATGGGCCACTTCGGACAACCCATGTCATATAGTACAAGGAAGATTCCAGGAGACTTGGCGCACAAGACGCGGACTCTTCTAAATCCTAGGCCTCCGGTGCATTATATAAACCAAGACTAGACTAGTCAATAGATGATCTCATATTCATTAGAATCTTACACAACAATCTCACGAAAAATACCTGTACTCTGTACTATATCCCATATCAATATAATCAAAAGCAGGACATAGGATAGTATCTCTTCGAGGGAGCACGAACCTGGGTAAAATCTCAATGTCTATGTTACCATCGTTCCAAGACGTCTAGATCAGGATCTCTACCTGGAGATATGCCGGAATCGTCTCCGACACGCTTTTGTATTCATGTTGTTTAATGTTTCCGAGCTATGTCTGCTCATGATTCGTGCCTCTATTTGAAGTTCATATCCTATGAGGTCACATCTATACTTATTATTAAAGGGAATAGATATTCTTAGTTTGTTTTAGTCCTTTTCGTTTCTACACACGCTAAGTCATCTGGGCTAGGTACGTGTACGTTGATGGGACTTTTATGAGCTTCCATAGAGACTGTGTAATTGGGTCAAAATAAACCAACATTGTGTTAATTGAACAGAGGGCCTCCTGTCTGGCTCTTCGATGTAACAACCAACTAGCTACACATCTTTCACGTTTACTAACCTCACCTCGCTCTTTTACTATGATTCCGATCAGTAAATATTTGATCGGCATCAGGAATCAACCAACGGACGGTTAAAACAATGAAGAGCAGACATCATGTTTAGGGTGAGCTAATTAAACGAATGCGCTAATTAAAGAAAGGATTGTGGGCTTAAATAGAATATTTAAATGGATGTGACTAATTAAAGAAAGGATTATGGATAAACCGGTGGAATAACTAAAAGAAAGATTGTCAACTTAATAAATAGAATATATTCAAATGGATGGGGCTAATTAAAGAAAAGATTTGAGATAAAAAGGTAGGATAATTAAAAGGACGTATCCGTAGGCTTCAAGGTGGTGGGGCTACTAAATCAAAAAAGGAAGGAATTGCCTTTAAAAAACGAAGGATTTGATTTGCGACTAAAACTGATGAGGACGTCATGGTAATTAATAGAAAGATTATACTCAAATGGAATTAGTGGGACATTATGCCCGGCAGAGAAAATATGAACGCGGCTAAATTGCATCTTATTTTTTATGTTCAATTTGTAGAAGAATGTTGGATTGCAACATGTTCTTCGTAGTGAATCCGGTGCTATGGGACATTATGCTTGCACAAAACATTAATTTTTTCCGTTGCAACGCACGGGCATATGTGCTAGTATCTTTTAAACAACATTTACGAGAGTTGTGACCTAGCTGGATACATTCAAGCCGAGCAGGTTGTCCAACAGAGTTTCTCTCTGTTATACACATCAGGTTGTAATCCTCTTGGAGTCCTGGTTGAACCTTATTTTAGTTATGTTTGCTCAGCTCATAGGGATAGGCCATGCCCTGTAATTCAAGGTTTTCTTGTTTCTCACCTGCAGGGTTATGTACTTTCACTTTGTATATGAGCTGATATATATGACGCTGTTGGCGCCTTCATCTGTTAAAAAAAGAATAAAGCATGACAAATAACAGAGTGATAAAACAAAATCAAATATCCTAAATTCTGAACAACCGTTCTTTTCATATATCAAAAAAATAATCCTGTTATACATATCCTGGAAGTTATTGTGTAGTGGTCTAAAACTAATCCAAGCCCTAAATCTAATTCACAAATTCCCCTCAATTTCTCTGGAACCATAACCCTAGAATCAAAATCGACAGGGAGGAGAGGAGAAGAACTTACAAGGCGATGTCGGAGGGGGAGGCCCAACGATGGCCCTGTGTCGGAGTGGCCTTGACATCCTCGGCAAAAGCAAAAGTCGCCGCGACTGTTTTTGAATTTTCTTTTATGAAGAATAATGGTACTTGCAAACCTTTAGCTTGTGACTGACTCTGCGTACGTGATAGGTCTTTTATTTCGGGCACGACTATTCCGCACCCGGACTCACATGGGCCCTGGTGTGAACACTAAATTTATTTTAAATAGCAAAATAGTAAAAAAAACATAATTTTTCGTAGTGAAAGATCCTCATGTTTGTGATGCTTGGTGCAAAATTTAGTGAAGTTTGGACATTCAAGGAGCTCGTGGCAAAAAAGTTTAATTTCAGGTGTGTGAGAAGCTTTTGAGAGCATCACCGTTTACATTCGATTTTGTCTTTTTTGCCATGAGCTCCTCGAATGTCCAAACATCCTGAAATTTTCCACGAATATCACACATTTGAGCATATTGCATCGCAAAAAAATAGCATTTTTTTGAATTTTTCTGTTATTTATATTAGTTTACTGTTCATCAGGTAGATGAGTGTGAGCACCGAAATAAATTATCGTTTTCTTTTTTTCTTTCTTTTGAGGGGATGTACATGTCAGTAGCTAGCTTAGTCAGCTTGCCACGCTACCTAACTAACGTCAGCGAGGGCGAGGTGTACGTAGACCGGAAGGCGGCGAGTTATATGAATCTCTTCTCGCTTCTTTGGTGGAGCTAGCTAGAAGCATGCATAAGCATAAGCTACCAGAACTGCCTGGCCATCATCGCCCCAACAAGATGAAGCGAAAATACGTGCATATTGAACATATAAAGGACAAGCAAGTGCGCCCAACTAGCGGCACCATCCACGTCTCCTTTTATTCGCCACTGTAGCAACGCGGAGAGAGACAAGTCCCGAGCGCCCCATCTCCCCTCCTCTCGCCTCTTCCATCGCCTCCTCCCCTCTCCTCTCTCTCTCCGTCTCCTCCCTCTCAACCCTAGCCGCCACCACCCACCCTCTACTGCTCCACCACGCACCCACCTCCCCTCTGGATCAGCTGCAGACCGGCTGGTGCGCGCAGGCGGCGGCGCTCCACTCAAGGGCAAAGGGAGGCAACGGCGGCGGTGGTCCCTGCAGGAAAAGTATGACGGCGGTGGCGCTCGATTCAATCTGTAGTAGAGAGAGGTGGAAGAAATAGAGAGGAAATAGGAGAGGGAGGTGCGGCGACGGGAGGGAGAGCGTCACCGGCGGTAGATTCCCCAGCCCCGTCCTGGAGCTGGGGCCGTGGGCACGGCCTGCGTTTGGCGAGGAAGGGCGAGCGCAGCGGTGAACTGAGCTCCTTCCCCGGCCCCTCTTGGGTGCGGCCTGCGTTTGGCGAGGGCGGGCGAGCGGAGCGGCGGGCTGAGCTCCGTCCTCAGCCCCTCTTCATCACGTGCGACCTAGCTCCGCCTCCGGCCGCTGTCCTCCCTTTGTCCCCCCCCCCCCCCCCCCCCCCCTCTTCAATCTGCCAGTGACATACCACATGCTATCTAGGGTTCTTAATATGTTTTATTTTGCTTATTCTTATTTGTAGGAAGAATTTGATACATATGATCCTAAGGAGAATAGTTCGCTACTACCTTAGTTGAGGAAGCGGTCTGAAATTATCGAGATAGTTGGAGCCCGTGATATTATCTTTGCTTTAGCACAGCTGGGAGTATGTGCTGCGTTCAGTAGAGGTACACCTGTTTTGAGCTTTTGTTAATGACAGGTCCTGGTTCAGACAACCATTCTTATATTCTCTTTGTTTCCCAGTGACAAACCAACAGATTTGCTTTCTGAATGGAAGTCCAGATGAAGTCATCCGTAGCTTCTTTTATAACAAGAACAATGACTCGCTTATAACCGTATCAGTTCATGGTTCTGCAAATTTCAGTGCTTTAAGATGCAGGACAACTCGAATTGAGTGAGTTTGACTTCCTATGATCCTGTTACACCGCTAGCCTTCTACTTTATCATATTATAGCTAAACGACATTTTACTCTCAAGGTATATACGCCGTGGAAAGTCAGATGCTGGTTTCCCTCTTTTTGAGACAGAATCGTCGAGGTGGCCAGGTTTCGTGGTGTTTGATGATGTAAACGGAAAGGTGCCGACTTACTCTGCTCAAGACAGGTGACTGAACTCCCTACCTTTCTAACAGGAAGAAAATATACTTCTTTCAAATTATTATATTCTGTATGCTCTAGCAGCCAGGTGACTACATATTACCTTTTCAATTCAGCTAAGGGTGGTTCTCATCATAAGCATTAGTAGACATTCAGTGTGCGTCTCATTGTTCTCTGAGGAATTTCAATTCGACTGATCTCGTGTGCTTCTTAGTTTTTGGTAATAGAGGTATAGGAACAAGAGAAGAGAGACACACCCTTACCGTGATTCATGACACCTAAGTACTGCCAGATATACTATTGTTACTATGGCCAACACTTAGATTTTGTTACATATATGGGTTGGGAACGCATAGTGATTCTAATTATCGAGTAAAGTCATGTGTATAGACTGATTAGTGTGATATGTTTATGATTTTTTTTGAGGGCATCTAAGATGAAAAGAGGTGGGTGTGGTGGCTTAAGCCAAAGTTGTGCAATTTCACTTCAACTACAGACTGTTGTTGGTGAGACTGCCATGTCAGGAACTGATGTACTTACAATACGTTCAGTTAGATTAGAAAATGTCATCTCATTTAAAATAATAACATCTCATTTCTTCCCCTTGATTCAGTTAGGAACTCTACTGTATGTTCAGATTCTGAAGTAGTTATGCGAGAGTAGAAGAGGTTTGTAGCCACGATTGCTGGTAGACTAACTATTTTATATGGACTGAGGCTGCAACTGAGGGCAGTTCTACTCTATGCTGGGCAGCAGTAACTTAGGTCCTGCGTTTTTGTGAAATTGATACACAGACTAAACATACACATTGCATTTTTCTCACAGTTTGTGCTCACACCAAATCAACCTTTTCAAAGCATTATTCCGGTGATCTACTAAGTTACCATACAATGTTCACTTACCAAGTTACCATATTCCATTCAATGATGTTAACAAGGATCTGAGCATACATTTCTTAAGTAAGTTTGGTGATCTACTAAGTAGTGTATGTGTATAGAAGCATAGATAATTTTTGTTATGTATTTGGATAGCCGTTTTGAAAGAGTCAAAAAGAGGTTGATTAACAGAATATACCATCATGCCTTGTACACCTTCTTTTAGGTGTTTTTTCATTCCTTTCAGGATTGTAATATTCCCAGCCATGAAAAAACAGATTGGTTATTTCAATGCTATGTAAATTGGGTAAAGATATAGTTTCAGAATTTAGTTGTTTTCTGTCTAACAACTTGCCGCTGTTGGATATAACCTTCGTGTGAAATATGTTGCAAGTATTCACAAGATAGTCTTGTAGTGAGGTAATTTCACCATGCATTTTGTAGATGACTCAGTGATGTCCTTACCATCTTGGCTATGGTCTGGAGATCTTGGGTATCTCGCTGATGTCATCTATCCCAGGTATCTCTCTCACCCAATATTGATACTACTAAACTTAAACTATCCTTTGTAAAATTCTGTGAACTTGAATGGGAATGTTAATATCCTGATAAACAAGTTTCACTCACACACTGATTGGCAAAACAAAAAATTGGTCGGCATAAATGGATGTGGACACTTAGAATCAGATAGTGTGTAGGCTTTGGTTAGGAATATGCATCAAATTATATATTATCCTGTCCGTATAACCCAATCCACGTTTGTATCATACACTTTCCGAATTTAAACAACTACATGCTTATAGAAGCATGTTGACAAGGTAATGGCAGTCTATCCAATTATCCATCGTGATGTGCTAAATCTATAGGTTAGACCGATATAAATACACACAGATGTTTAACACGTTTATTTATGACCTTCAGATATTTTTTTGCGATTTTTGTCTCAGGTTGGTGAAATTACAACAAATCTGGAGCTGTTGCTTTCATGCTGATGAGGGGCGCAGAACTAACTTAAGGATGTGTCGTTGTCTCTGCAAAGGGAGTTTTTGCTTGGTGCGTCACTCTATTCGGAGATGCAACGTCGTGTTTGCCTGGGTAGGTTTTTACCTTTCATATGGTCATTGTTGCCTCATGCTTTTCTCAGAGAGGGTTTTATCTGTACTGCCGTCTCTCCTCTTCGTAGTGCTGCTATGCGTACTGCCACTCGGCGACTTTTTTCTCTATTTCTTTTTTGCTTTCTTTGGGCATGGTCGTGTTGTTGCCCCGGCCATCTTAGTTGCTTCGCTACTTTGGCCAGGTTGTATGGATGTTTGCTTTATCTATAAAGCGGGGTGAAAGCCTATTTTGAGAAGGTTTTATCTGTAGCCTGCAACCTTTGAGCGTTCTTAACTACACTGATTTGTATGGCGATAACCAAGTAACGATGTAACATTACTGGCAGGCGGTAGGAAATTAGCTTTCTTTGTCGAGAAGCTTGAGATCTGATTTTATGTCCTGTCAGATTGTCCTGTTCATCTTCCTTATGTTTTGCAGATAATTCAGGAGCAGCCAACATTCTTTGTTTTGCTGAAAGTATGTGTGGGTGTGAAAATGTGTATGGTTTTATGTTCTGATATACACACAACCAGTAAGATGTGTCCTTTGTTTTCAGGCTCAGTTGTGTGTTTCCTATGCCTCTCTTGTGCTCATTGTAACCACGTGATTGGTTCAGACTATATAATGCTATGTATGAACGTACCTAAATATATTTCATTATGCTTCAAGATTTTATGACCGATCTCTAAATATTCTTACTTGCACGGTTTGAATGCTTGGTTCACTCTTGCCCTTTATGCCATGGGCGCAATGGGTCATCTAGCATGAATAAAGGGAAAGCATATGCTTTCGCCTTCAAATGCACTTCCAAAGGACTGCGCCTGATCGTCTACTCAATATAAGCAAGTTGCAGGAGCCCTTTGTTACATAACTTAACATTAGTATAGATGCCTACCAAGACTTCTATGTTTATCATCCTTTTGATATTATGTAATCCCCTAAGACCATCCTGTGCATTTAACTGTCAGTTATTTGTTTCTTAGACTGTAGTGTGATATGCTTTTGAAACAACCACCATCTATCTATCATCAATCCCATTTTGTGTTTACATATTTTAATGCACACTCTTTCAATACTTGGTCTGCACTCGGCCTTTGCACCATGGGCGCAACAGGTCATCTAGTGTACATAAATGATGACGAGCTACTAGCTAAGTTGCACCGCTCCATATGCATGCCCGTACGTATGTCGCCGCATGTCCACAGCTCTACGGATAAACGTGCGTGCGTCGTTGCATACGAGTACAGTACACGTATCGTTCGAACGAGTGGACGCGTGCCGCGGCACATTTAATCCCTGCGGCAACATGGTAGATAGCTAAGATATATTAGCGGTCACAGGCCTATACGTCTGGATTATCATCTTGTACGTACACGATCGAAGTGAGCATAGCTAGCGACGGATGCAGTAGATAGCTAACTTTCAGGCATCCATGTCCATTCTTCGGTGATATCCTTCGATCTCTTTATATGAACGCTCATATCAAGTTTGGTCTATCTTGACCTTCTTTATACGAACTCTTCTCATATCCAGTTTGGTCAATCTTTGACATCTCTTAACATTTTAACATGCCCTCTCTTCACATTCAAAGAGATGGAGTTTGATAGGTTAAAAAATTACTCCATCCATTTCAATGAATAAGGCGCATACACTTCTTAAAAATCCAACTTTGATCATAAATTAGATGAGTAATATTTCTTGACTTCAAAATTATATTACTAAAAACATCCTTCAATGCAATTTCAAGTGTATATTTTTTATCACATATAATCCATATTTGATTGATCTAATTTATGGTCAATGTTGAATTTTGAAATACGTGTACGCCTTATTCATTGGAATGGAGGGAGTATACTTATGAAAAAACAAGGGTGAGTGATTATATATCTCTTATAAAATGTCTTTTTCTTTCCTTTGAAGTTAAGAATTTGATGCATCGAATCGAGCAAAAGATCTCAACAATCACCAGATCAAACATAATTAGTGTCTTTCATTTTCTTCCACCATGATTAAGTAATCCTCGAGTATTTAACCCCTCAAACAAAAATACCTAACTATATATTTACTAGCGAGACTAGAACATGGTTCGCATAATTTGAATAATTGTTTACTTCCTATAGTCTGCTACTGATTTTTGGCCGTGAGTAACAAATACCTTTATTACATACTTCATCCGTCCCAAAATAAGTGGCCCTGATTTTGGAGTATTAGATTGTACATTCGTCAAAGCTTGGGTTTTACAACTAATTAAAACAGTTAAATGTAACAAGTGGTTTCTAAAGCAAGGACCTTATAGATCACTAGCTAACTACTCAGCCATAGACGGTTTGTGCTGAGAAATGTATTTTGTCACTATGGTACATTTTTTGTACTATTTGAGTGCTAATTTGGCGAACGATTCATATAGCCTTTAACATTACTCCTCCAGTTGACATTGAATCGTTGTTTGGAATGTGGTTAGCAGGGCTTGAGACTATCACCGCGGCTCGTATCCGGATTGGAATATGTGCGCTCATATGGGCTATATGGAATTGCAGGAACGATATGATTTTTAACAGACAACATACTTCAACTTTCTTGCAGGTTATCTTCAGAGCTACCACGTGGATCCGTACGTGGTCCCTACTCACTTCTATGGACTCCAGGGAGCCTTTGGTTACTGGGTGCAACCAGTGGGAGATGGTACCACGGGCGATATTCAACCGGTTCGGATGGTGGTCACATAACAGGATAGGAGTCTAGGGAGCTTGTCCTTTACATTGCCATACCGGTTGCGATCTTGAACATGTATTTTTCTTTTATTTTTCCGCTTCTTTTGCGAGCTACTTTAACGACTTTGTGCTACTTCGAGACTTTTTAATAAGAGGGCTGCATGCATTTGAGTGCTAATGAAATCATATGGACATCCTACAATCCCAAGATAACACACACACACAAAAGAAATACATAGAGATGGCACCATCTATGAGAATAAGTGAAAAAGTTGGTGAATTAGATGGTAATCATGATAAACTAGAAGCATACATAGCCATAATAAGTTGGTAGTGTCCTTCATGTAATTGAATGATTTCTTGGTTTTGAAATAGGACCTGTCCTAAATAGTATCTTATAAATTAACTCCTACAATCTGGAGGAACACTACCATTGAGGAGATATTCAGATATGGAATCGGAGTAACTTTCTTCCATTTGAAAGGGTATTCAAATGCACAAATTCAGTACAGGTTGTCTAATTAGCTACATGAGCAATATTGATTGAGTTATCTTTACCCATGACGTATGCATCTTGGCATATACTCTCTAGATATCACATGTTTACATACCCAAATTCTTTATTTTGCATTGCAGTGACCAAATGAGTACAAAATGTCTTGAATGTTAATAAAATTATTATGTCTTGGCATTAGATGATTTATTTTATAAAGCATAAAGTTTCCAATGATTTGCAAAAAGAATGTGTGATTTCAAATATTGGGCATTGAGTCGAATTTGAAAAACTGGATAACCACTATTTTGAATATATATGTGTAAGCTTATCCCAAGGTGCATTTATGTAACATGTATTTCCCTCTATTTACCGATGACCAAACAAAATCATTTCACAGGCTAAAGGGAGTAACCTTTCTTTTCAAATAAGATTGAAAAATCACCCGGCTTCTATGTCAATTGAGGCACAAAATCATCATACCATTGCAGAGTAATCAACATTCAGAGTTTAAGAATAAAAATGCCATAAAGACTATAAGCCAAAAGTCTATGAACATTGAAATCACACCAGATTACGAAAGACACTTATTGTCCAGCTATCTTATTACAGGAACGCCACCTAAAATGGTTGACCATAGCCCCATCGACCAGCTCCTATCAATTGCACCCAAATAACATCGACTCCCACACCTCCGCACGCCGAAGAGAGGACCATGTATGGAGCCAGCTAATGGCTCAGTAGATGACAAGCAAAATTGTTGGAATTTTCATCCTATTAAAAACATAATCATTCCTACAATTCAATAGCATACACCTATGCGTATCTGTGCCTTTAGTCTAGGATGAATAACATTCAACCAATTATCAAACATATTGGTTCTAGGAGCCACATAAATGGTTCGCTAGAGGATCATTGAAGGGGGCAATAAAGGAATAAGTGCTGAACCATTTTGTGGTGATCACAGAAGGAAAACTTATTTCTACCTATACATTCCAGCTGCTCGAAGTCTCTTCTTTGTACGTACCAAATGAAAATCATGACTTTTTATGAGACTATAAAAAAACTCGACCAATAGGGGAAGAAGCCCCAACTGATTTTTATATTAAAGAAGAAGATGTGAGACCCAGTGTAGGAACCGAGGTTCGAACCCGCGCCGAGTGGGTGGCAACAGTACACCCTGACCACTAAGCTGAGAGCTCATCCACTTTCTATGGGACTATAAGTTTCCACGTATTTAGAGCAAAAAGCTAAGGCTTCAGTTGACGAGCTTCACACACATAAACTTGACAGTAAAGATCCAGGCGAAGTCAGTTTCCAACAAAAGACATATGGGTGTTGTGATTTTTTTTCAAAAAGAGGACTCTCCGGCCTCTGCATCAGAACGATGCCTACGGCCACATTTATTAGAAAGTAATAAGGTTCAACAAAGTCTTTAAGTCTGCGAACAAAAAGCTGGGCTAGCTCACACAGAGCATCAACGCCAAAACAGAAGAAAATAACAAGCCATAACCGGCTGGCAAAAGAACAGATAGGTAAACTAATCGTCTATCTTATTACATGACCGCCATCCAAATCGGTTAAAGATATCCCGCGCTACCATCTCCCACCGGACAGATCCAGTAACCAAATGCTCCCTGGCCACCGTCGGAGTGAGTGAGGACCACATACGGATCAGCGCAGTAGCCCGGAATAAAACCTGCAAAAAATGAATAGTTGTTGTTCTGTTAAATGCCAAATCATTTCTGCAGTTCCAAATTGCCCATAACAACGCACAAACTCCTACACGAATGTGTCTAGCTGTTTCGGGCTCTATCCCAGCAAGCCACGTCCCAAATAACGTGTTGACCGAAGTCGGAGGAGTAATGTTAAAGGCAATTTGCACCGAGCGCCACAACCCTCGTGCCAACGGGCAGTCAAAGAAGAGGTGCTTGATATTCTTTTCCCGATCACAGAAACTACACCTAGTAGAACCTGTCCAGTTACGCTTAACTAGATTGTCCTTTGTTAAAATTACTTGTTTATGAACAAACCACATAAACACTTTAATCTTCAAAGGGACCTTAACTTTCCAAACCTCTTTGGAACTAGGAATCACACTAGAGTTAATAATATCGATATACATCGATTTAACTATGAACTCCCCAGATCTAGTAAGCTTCCACCACAACTGATCGGGCTGAGGGGTTAACTGAATCTCCATCAGTCTATGAACCAAGTGAAGCCATGCTTCCCATCGATCACCCACAAGCACCCTCCTAAACTGAATGTTGAGTGGAATGGACTGCAAAACCGTGGCAACAAGAGCCTCACGGCGCTGAACGATACGATAAAGGGACGGATACTGGGTCGCCAATGGCACGTCGCCAAGCCACGTATCTTTCCAGAATCGAGTGTTGATACCATTACCGACAATAAACCTAGTTCTGTTAAAGAAGGTAGCTTTGATTCTCATAAGCCCCTTCCAGAATGGCGAATCATTTGGTCTGACAGTGACCTGGGATAGGGTCTTGGAATGCAGATATTTACTGCGTAAAATCTGCGCCCATGTTGCCTCCGTCTCAAGTGACAACTTATATAGCCATTTACTAAGCAGGCATCTGTTCTTGACCTCAAGATTTTCAATACCAAGGCCCCCCTGGTCCTTTGGTCGACAGATAATATCCCATTTGGCCAGTCGGTATTTTCTCTTAAGTTCATCACTCTGCCAAAAGAATCTGGATCGATAGAAATCCAGCCGTTTCCTAACCCCAACTGGGACCTCAAAGAAGGATAAGAGGAACATAGGTAAACTCGTGAGCACCGAGTTAATAAGAATCAACCGGCCTCCATACGACATGAGTTTTCCTTTCCAGCAACTCAGTTTCTTCTCGAACCGATCCTCGATGCACTTCCACTCGCTGTTTGTTAGCTTACGATGGTGAATCGGAATACCTAGATACGTAAAAGGTAAAGCTCCCACTTCACAACCAAACAATTGTGTATATGCCTCTTGTTCGTCTTTGGCTCTATCAAATCAGAACAACTCGCTTTTATGGAAATTAATCTTAAGCCCCGTCAATTGTTCAAATAAGCATAACACTAACTTCATGTTTCTCGCTTTAGCCAGATCATGTTCCATGAAGAGGATAGTATCATCGGCGTATTGCAGGATGGACACACCACCATCGACCAGATGAGGCACCAAGCCACCCACCTGACCGGCTTCTTTCGCCCTCCCAATCAGGAGTGCCAACATGTCAACCACTATATTGAAAAGTATCGGGGACATCGGATCGCCTTGCCTCAGACCCTTATGCGTTTGGAAATAATGGCCTATATCGTCATTCACTTTGATTCCAACACTCCCTTTTTGCGTGAATGCTTCCACCTGGCGTCGCCAAGCTTCATCAAAGCCCTTCATGCGTAAGGCCTGTTGAAGGAACGACCATTTGACTTTATCATATGCCTTCTCGAAATCCACTTTGAAAATAACTCCATCAAGTTTTTTCATGTGGATCTCATGGAGCGTTTCATGAAGGACCACAACCCCTTCCAGGATGTTCCTGTCCGGCATGAAAGCCGTCTGAGTAGGCTGCACCACTGCGTGCGCAATCTGTGTTAGCCTAATCGTCCCAACCTTGGTAAAATTTTTGAAACTGACATTCAGAAGACGGATAGGCCGAAATTGCTCGATTCTTACGGCCTCTGTTTTCTTAGGGAGCAGCGTTATTGTTCCAAAATTTAGTTGGAAAAGTTGCAAATGTCCCGAGAATAGATCATGGAACATCGGCAACAGGTCCCCTTTAATAATATGCCAGCACTTCTTATAAAACTCAGCCGGAAAGCCATCCGGACCGGGTGCCTTATTATTTTTCATCTGGGATACCGCCTCGAAAACCTCCTTTTCCAAAAAAGGGGCGGTTAATATATCGTTCTCCTCAGCCGTAAGTTGAGGTACATCTTCGAATCTAGACTCATCCAGAGACACGCAGTTCTCCTCTGGTGGTCCAAACAATCGTTTGTAATATTCAGTAATGTAAAGCTTCAAATTTTCCTGCCCGATAATCGTACCCTCATCTTGTTCTAGCTGGAATATTCTCTTCTTCCTATGTTTGCCATTGGCAATCATGCGGAAGAATTGAGTGTTCGCATCCCCCTGGACCACTCTTTGAACCTTGGCCCGCAGAGCCCACTTCAATTCTTCTTCATGAAGGAGTTCTTTGAGCCTCATCTCAGCATCAAGTTTGGTATGAAGCTCGGTGGCAGGCAACACCGTGGTTTCTGCTTTTACATCTAAAGGCTGAATAAGGGCAAGGAGCCGTTCCTTTTCAACCTTATAGACCCCACTGAGATGTTTAGCCCACCCACGTAGGAAACTTCTCAGATGCCTAATCTTATTCTGCCAGTGCTCAAGCGCATTCCTACCGCCTGCATCCTTGGCCCACTCTCTGGCTACGAGCTCCAGGAACCCTTCTCTTTCGAACCACGCAAGCTTGAACGAGAACAAATTCTTGTTGCCCGAGTAGGTAGCCCCACCAGAGTCAAGAAAAAGAGGTGTGTGATCAGAGATCCCGCGAGAGAGAGCCTGGACTGTTACCAAGGGAAACTTCTGTTCCGATTCGACACTTGCGAGTACCCGATCCAACTTCTCAAACATTGGATTTGGCATGGCATTAGCCCAAGTGAACTTCCTACCTGAAAGCTCAATCTCTCTCAGATCCAAGCTTTCAATGATAGTGTTGAACATGAACAACCATCTCCCGTCAAAATTATCGTTGTTCTTCTCATCACGTCTCCTAATAATGTTAAAGTCTCCCCCAACGAGAATGGGGAGCTGCTCAGAACCACAAACTCTAACTAGGTCGGCCAAGAAATCCGGTTTGAATTCTGCCTGCGCGGCACCATACACCGCCACCAGAGCCCAATCAAAACCGTCAACCTTGGACCGCACCCTGAACTTCACCGCAAAATCTCCCATGACCACACTTTGAACTTCGAGAGAATCGCATCGAACACCAAGTAAGATCCCTCCCGATCTCCCTCTCGGTGGCAGACAATGCCAGTCAAACTCAATACCCCCCGAAAGAGTGTTGAGAAATTGTGGTGAAAAATTCGATCTACCCGTTTCCGACAACGCAATAAAATCCAGTCGATGTTCGATGGATGCATCTGCAAGAAACCTTCTTTTAGCCAAGTCCTTAAGACCTCTGCTATTCCAAAAGATTCCTCTCATATCTCGTCGTGGAATTTTTTAGCCGTGCGGATCCTAGCACTCCTACGCACTGCGGACGTTGGGTAAATCTTGCGCTTCCATTTGCGCTTAGGGCTGGTCCTCGCGCCTGCCCGGTCTTCTCTCCCCGTTTCAGGGGGTCTAGCAACTTCCATCTCGACACTCTCATCCTCCTCCTCCGGCTCCGGGAGGGGAGGCGCGAGATCGGCACAAAAATCATCAAGCACCCGGACTCCCAAAGCATCAATCTCGGAATCATTCATGGGTTTGACGGCAACTAAGTTTTGAATCATATCTAAAGCCCTCTCGGCTTCTAGATCGAGCAAATCATTGATGGAATTAGAAATTTCACCCTCGTTACTACCTAGTGAAATCCCTAGTTGGTTTGCATTATCAACAATCTCATCGTTCGAAAAATGCAAGATGGAATTAGAAGTATTAACTGACATACCCGTAGTGACCTGAACGTCACGAAGCTTGGCCGCCCTCACAGCGCACCGCTGCTGCATGTCGTCCACCTCCGGGCGGCCCTGAAGACGACAGCTCAACCGTCGGCCCTCAGCCGCCTGGTCCGGAATCCCGCCGAACCGGATAACCTCCTCCCGAGTGAAGTTGCCCAGGGACTGACCTCCTGTCATCCCCCGGACACTCAACCGGTCTCCACGACCGGGTGAGGGCGCCGAGTCATCTGATGGGGAACCAAGGGCCACGTGCCCCCGGTCCCCATCCACCCCAGACTGTAGGCCAGGAGTGGTCGCCGACGCCATCTGCGTGGCGGTCCCCCAAGGCGCAGAAGATGGAGAGGACCCCGAGGCCACCCGCCCCAAGCCCCCTCCAAAGACTGGGCCTGCGTCCTGCAACATCAGCCCAGCGATAGGAGAGGAGGGCGTCGAGGCCACCTGCCCCGCCCCCCTCCCGACGGTGATCCCTCACTCACGGTATCACCGACCGGAGCACAAGGAGAAGGGGGCGCCGAGGCCACCTGCCTCGACCCCCCTGCACAACTCGGAGCCACCACCTGCAGGTCTGTCGTCTCACCAAAAACCGAGGGGGGCGAGAACACTATCTCCAAACCCTCCTCCTCGCAAGAGCCCTCCACACCTGGATCCTCAAAGTCCAACGCGGGTAAAGAGTGCTCAAAATCCTCCAAAGACTCCACCCGGTCGCTCCAAAGCCTCGGAGGTGCAGTAGCAGGCTCAATAGATCCAAATCTCAGAGTGGTCGACGGCAGTGAAGAAGGCGGCGCCGTCCCACCTCCGGTCGTCTGAGCAACAGACCCTGGTCCCTCGGACATCTCTCGTCCAGGATCAGCGGTCGGAGTCTCCTTAACCCCCGCACCCTCATCATCCTCGTGCATATCAACATCAGTGGCAGCAGGTGCCTCAGCAAAAAGGCTGTCATCCTCAAACTCAATCTGAAGGTTGTAAACCTGCCCTTGATACGCCCACTTAACCACATCAGGCACAAACTTGATGTCCAAAATACTGACCCATCAACGTACTGTCTCAGTGGAGCCATGATGTCCATTTTATCCCTAGTTAGAGCCCGTCGAAACTCGGCATCTCACAACACAGAGGGGTGTATCCCCCGACCAGATGTCTTTCCAAAATCTTGTACTTTCTCCAATCCCAATGACGAAAGACCCCCTACTAACAAAAAGATCCTCTTTCAGTCTGATCAAACCTTTCCAAGTGGCAAGTCCGTAGGCTTGTCTAGAGAAAGAGTTTTAGACCTGAGGTATTTGTTAGGAAGTACTTTTTGCCATACTAGTTTCAGTTAAAGAAGCTTGAAAAGACATTTGTTGAGCAACCATGTGTTTGTAATATGAAGATCCTCAATACCGTGACCCTTTGGTCCCATGGATGACATAAAACTTGCCACTTCGCTTTTTTTTTTGTGTGTGTGTGTGGGTAAACTTCCCACTTGGTTAACCGATACTTCCGCTTATGTTCATCACTTTGCTAGAAAATTTTGCATATGTGAAGGAAGTGCCAATATTTAATATATACCATCTGGTTTTATAAATTCATTTCCCAAAATTATTGGAATCGAAGATTCACTTGGAAAAATAATTTGACAAATTAAAGATGTTGCCCTTGCGCGGGGTATCTAGCTAGTTCTGCAAATTGAGGATCCAAGGGACAATTGCATCCAGCTCTAAACACACCATCATGATTTCAGTGGTAGTGCATGCTTCCAAAGCCCAGCTTCATGCCTGGGCCATCCTTCGGAAGGGAAAAAGAAAAAACCATCCACGCATCTCTCTCTCTCGAACCCCTATTTAAGCCCCTACATTCTCCACTACATTCTCCACACCACCATGAGTTGCTCATCTCTCCACCCAATCATCACTAGCTAATACGGTGCACTGTTAGCTACAGACCAAGAAGTGATCATGGCCCGCGCTCAGGTAATGCTCATGGCCGTCGCCTTGGTGCTGATGCTCGCGGCGGTCCCGCGCGCTGCCGTGGCCATCGACTGCGGCCACGTTGACAGCTTGGTGAGACCCTGCCTGAGCTACGTTCAGGGCGGCCCCGGCCCGTCTAGGCAGTGCTGCGGCGGCGTCCAGACCCTCCATAACCAGGCGCAATCCAAGAGCGATCGCCAAGCCGCTTGCTACTGCCTCAAGGATATCGCTGGTCGCATCCACAATCTCAACAAGGACAACGCCCGCAGCCTCGCCCCCAAGTGCGGTGTCGACCTCCCATACCACATCAGTCTCGACATCAACTGCAACAGGTGATTAATTCACATGCAAGCATATATATATGAACATTCATCCACGTAAAATTTATTGGTATTAACATTAATCAAATCTTTGCACGCATGATTGACCTGCAGTGTGTAATGAGCGACGATCCGTCAAGCTGGTGCTCAGCTCATCCATCCACGTGGAGTTGAAGCGCGCAGCCTCTATCCCTATGTAGTATGGGCACTAGTTATGCGAGTTTATACTGAATATGAATAAGAACTCTCTCCTGCTGGCTTGCTGGTACTCCTCTGGAGGAGATCAGTATCTGTGTACCTGAGAGTTAAGAGTTTGTACCATGGGCACTCCCAGTGTTTATGGACTTTTATACATACAGCTCGTTCTGTTCAGTGCGTGACTTATCTCTGTTTCCTCACGTTCGCCTGTCATATACTCCTTCCATCCGGTATTAGTTGATGCTCAAACAGATATATCTGAGTATTTAACAAAAAACTACCACAATTCATGAAACCATCGCAAACTCCTTTTTACCGGTGACGGGATGTACCGGCTAAGCATCTGCCGTTCATCCACTTTGCGATTCGTGCGATTTCCAGGCCCACACCTCACGTATATTAGTGTATTCCCAAGGAGCATGGCATATTCAACATTGTGTCATATCAGATGGCAGGTCCATGTCAGTGATAAAGTAGTACTTTATGCATGCCTGATTCATTCTCTCTTCTAGTTCACGTAAAGGTGCATATGCATGCGAGATTAAATCCTGCCTTTTATTTTCTCTTTAGCAATTTCATTCAATCATATCTTTAGAACTACAATCCCATTTTAGAAATATTTTTTATATTTGAACTCCTAGCACCAAGACCTTTAGAACAAGATCAATCTTGAATGCATTTAAACATGATTAAATTTCAACGTTGCAAATGAGTGAAATCAGTTTTCTGAAATAAGTGAAATCAGCTTTCTGAAATAAGAGAAACCATTTTTTTGAAATGGGATTTTTTTTTGTTTTTCATGTAAATGAAACATATTTCAGTGCAAAATATGTGAAACTAGTTATTTTAAAAATGTGAAACTAGTTATTTAAAAAATGTGAAGCTGATTATTTCCAATCAGTTCTAAAAATAAGTTAAATCTATCTTTGAAACAAGTGGAATTGTTTTTTCAATCTAGTGACTGTAATGTGTTTTTCTGAAACTAGTGAAATGAGTGAAATCTATCTTTTATAATTAGTGTAATCAGTTTTTTGAAACAAGTGGAATATAGTATTTTAATTGAGTGAGTGTAATGCGTTTTCTGAAATAAGTGAAATGTGAGAAATAAGATACTTGAAAAAAAATTGAAATATATCCATTGCTCTGTGAAACTATCTATTTCAATGTTTGAAACTGATTTTTGTGATGAGTGAAATACGTTTTAAGATATTTCATAAATACAAAGTGAAATTAGTATTAGAGATTTTTTTGTTGTAAAGAGTGAATCAGTTTTCCAAATCAGTGAAATGTGTCTTTTCAAACTAGTGAAATACTGATTTTGAAATGAGTGGAATTATATTTTTTGAAATGGGTGAAATCTATCTTCTGTAAATGAGTGTAATTTGTTTTCTAAAACTAGTGAAGTGAGTGAAATCTATCTTTTGGAATGAGTGAAATCAGTTTTTTGAAACGAGTGAAACATAGTATTACAATTGAGTGAGTATAATATGTTTCTCTAAATTAAGTGAAATCTAATTATGTAATTGAGCGTAATGTGTTTTCTAAAATGAGTGAAATTAGTTTTAAGCTCTATATTTTTAATTTAGTGAAATATTTTTTTAAACAAGTGAAATATAGTATAGTATTTCAATTGAGTGAGTGTAATGTGTTTTCTGAAATGAGTGAAATATATCTTTTGGAAATTAGTGTAATGTGTTTTTTGAAATTAGTGAAATCTATGTTTGGAACGAGTGAAATTTTCTTTCTTAACTGCTATTTTTTAAATGAGTGAAATCATTTTTCTGAAATTGTTTTTCTGGCGTGTGAAAAATGTTAATTGGGTTATTTCAAATACGTTCAAATGATTATTTAAAAAATATGAAACTGGTATTTATGAAATACATGAAACATATTTCAATGTGTTTGTCAAGTTGTTTATTCAATGTGTGAAACTGATGTTTGTGAAATACAACTAAACTGAAATATGAAAAGTATAAAATTCAAATTGTTCAAAATATATCCATGACTGGTCTTGTTTCAAAGGTCTTGTCGCCCTGAATTCAAATATATCATTTTTTTTCAAAAACACAGTTTAGATTCAAAGCATATTTACCATCCAAAACATTTCCCAAAGAAATTAAATAAAAGTCTTGCGTAGGGAGAGAGAGAGGATAATATATGTACCAGCATGTATGTAAATGTTCTTTTCCCTGACAAAAGCTGTTGCATGCGAAGGGACCCACATTTGTATTACCAGTGTATAGAGTTGGGGCTGCAATTAATAGTTTATACCGACGAAAACCACGCAGATCTTGACGAAATGAACGAAGTGTGGATTCAACACTGGTACAACCTGGCTTCGGTAAAATTACTTATTCGGTGAAACCGTGACTTGCACTACCACTTTACAAATTTATGCGGAAAACTATCATTTTTCACTAATCTTTGACTAAAAACTACCATGTATGAAAAATGCCCAATTCGCCTCGTTTAAACTCAATTATGACATAATTGGCCCACACAGTGTCTATCTTCTTGCTCCTCCTATATCTCTCTTAGTCATTTCAACAAACACCTCGTCTTCATGCCCCAGGAGCTCGCCGGCGAGGTAGTTGTTGGCGAGGCCCAACACGGCGAGCCCGGGCGCCCTGAGGAGCGTGGTGGGGAGCCAGCCCGCGAGCGCGTTGTCGGATAGGTTGAGTTCCTGGAGCACCCGCGCGTAGGACGCGTCCGGGAGCGCGCCGGAGAGGTCGTTGCTGGCGATCAAGAGCACGTGCAGCTCGGTGGCGTTGAGCAGCAGCGCGGCGGGGAGGTTGCCGTTGAGGCCGTTCCCGGATAGGTAGAGGTGGCGCAGGTGCTCAACGCAGGCCAGCTCGGTGGGGAGCGACCCGGGCAGCTGTGCGCCGGGCGACGAGTTAGCTGGCCTTCGCTGGCTGCTGCAGACAGGGAAAGGGCGCATGCTGGTGCCCGTCCTTGCCGCCGCCACCTGCTGCTACCTCCGGCTGCTCGCCACCCCTGGTGTGGCCACTCGCCGTCGCCACCTTTTTCTTCCCCCAGCAGCTCGCCTGAGGCCGTATGGGAGGTCGGCCAGCGTGCGGCAAGGCCCACGGTAACCAGCCACAGCTCAGAGTCGGCCACCGCTCACAGCTGCCTCCGCCAAGGGCGGCCATGGCTGGCTACAGCCACGGCTTGGCCGCTGCCACGAGCAGGGGCGGCCACAGCCACGACCGGCTACAGGACTGGATTGCTTTTTTGAAAAGAAAACTAGGGACCCGATTGATTTTTTAGCCCGCTTAAGTGTGGACCCAACTAGAAAAAGTTTAAAAGGGCCAAATCAGGCTTTTTTCAGACATGATAGTTTTAGTCAAGGATTAGTGAGAAAATGGTAGTTTTCAACATAAATTTGTAAAGCCTCGATATATCTAAACATATTTTAATGATAGGCACTTCCGTTCAAGCATGAGCTTTTTTACGGTACCCGGTATTCCCGGGAGTAGTGGGGGAGTACCAATGAAATCCATCCGTTGGTTTGCAGTGTTGTCTTCCAATCTTTAATATAGGTTCCCAAATCCACCAGCCTAATCAAGTGCATGCGGCCGCGCATCCACCGCTGGAGACACTTTCATCGCCGTGCGACGAGTAACCCATCAATTATGTGTTTCTTCAAAAAACATAAAGTTGATGGCCATAGGATGTACGGTAATTTGAGGCGAATAAAACATGTTGTAGTGTGCAGTTTTCATCAACGACACATTCCGTCTGAATTGCATAACTGTCGTTGTCTGAAAGATTTAATTTAGGGCTGAATTACAGATCAGAAGAGGCATGTCGCTCGGAAGATTCGAATGTGATGGAATTTCTTCAAACGAATTCAGACGAAGAAGATGTTGATCTACACACGAGTTTCTTGCATAATCTACGTCTCTGTCGGCTCCGTCCATGGCTCACCGCCTACGGGCATGCAGGTTGTGGCTTGAGCGCTCGGGGCATGTGGCTGCCCACCCATTCCCGCCGGTGGCCGAATAGCCGGTGCATTGCCACCACAGAAATTGCGCATGAACTTAGGATTAAGAAATTAGATATATTGTCAAATTACTATTTTGACCCTTAGATCATGGTACTCCCTTGTTCTTAATGGTGGTACTCTCAAACATTAGAAGTGAAGTATCAATCAACATCAACCAATGGATTAGGAAGAATGAACGGTCCATATTAGTGTGAGGGTACTGGCAAAGCGTTTTGAAGCGTCAACTAAGTCCGGTCAGAGAAACTAATGTGAGAGAACGTCGTGCCTTAGCTCTGGGCGAGGGCTTCGTGTTAAATAGCCAGGGGCGCAACTCCCTGGGTTAGCGTACAGATGGGATCGAGTACATCTTCAAGAACAAGGGATAGAATAGAGAGATAACAACAGAATATTTGAACAAACTATCTCTATCTATCTAGGTTCGGTTGACATCCTGAGGGCCGAAGGTTATCACGTAGGATCTCCATATGTGTCGTTTAACACCCTCCCTTAATCACAACTTTGTCAAGTTAAGATTACGCTTGAACTCCTCAAGATTCCTCGTGGGCAATGCCTTTGTAAATCCATCTACAATCTGATCACGTGAATGCACAAAATGAATTTCTAATTTCCTGTTAGCAACTCTTTCTTTGACAAAATGAAAATCTATCTCAATGTGTTTTGTCCTGGCATGAAACATTGGATTATCAGATAAATAGATAGCACCAAGGTTATCACACCATAAGCATGGGGCTTTAGTGCATTGCACACCAAGCTCCCTCAACATGAACTGAACCCAAATAATCTCAGATGTAGCATTTGCTAGTGCCTTGTACTCAGCTTCTGTACTGGACCTTGATACAGTGGCTTGTTTTTTTGCACACCATGATATCAAGTTTGGACCAAAAACACTGCAAAACCACCAGTGGAGCGTCTGTCATCTAGACATCCAGCCCAGTCAGAGTCAGAAAAAGCACTAATGCGCTTTGCAGCAGTCCAATGAGTTTTGGTGGGAGCATGAAGAAACTGACATACTTTGTTCACAGCAAAGGAAATATCAGGTCCTGTCAACGTTAAATATTGAAGTGCTCCTACTAAACTCCTATATCTGGTACTGTCCTCTTGACTCAATGGTTCTCCTTCTGCAAGGGATAATTTCTCTGTACTAGACAATGGAGTTGGTGAGGACTTACACCCTTGCAACCCAACTCTTCTTACTAGATCATTGGCATATTTTCCTGAGAGAGATGAAGACTGTTTTCATGTTTCTTGACTTCAATCCCTAGAAAGAAATGCAAGTCTCCCAAATCTTTAAGAGCAAACTCAGCACTCAGATCCTTCAACAGTCCTGTCACTGCCTCATCAGATGAACTTGTGACAATAATATCATCAACATAAATAAGAACAAATATGGATGTATTTGACTTATTATAGATAAACAAAGATGTGTCAAACTTAGAAGGAATGAAACTAAGTGTCTGCAACTTTTGATTGAGTCGTGAGTGCCATGCTCGAGGAGCCTGCTTTAGTCCATATAAAGCTTTGTCAAGTTTACACACATGAAATGGCTTGCTTTTACTTACAAACCCAAGAGGTTGTTTCATGTAGACTTCCTCTTCCAGAACACCATGAAGGAACGCATTCTGTACATCTAGCTGTCGAAGACTCCATCCCCTGGACACAGCAATGGACAGTACAAGACGAATGGTTGCAGCTTTCACAACAGGACTAAATGTGTCCTCGTAATCTATACCACATCGTTGCTTAAAACCTTTTGCAACTAGTCTGGCCTTGTAGCGATCTATAGTTCCATTAGACTTTCTCTTGATTCTGAAGACCCACTTGCAATCAATTAATTTTTACCTTGCTATGGGGGAACGAGATGCCATGTTTTATTTTTCCGAAGTGCCATGCATTCTTCTTCCATGGCCTTTTCCCACTGTGCATCACTAAGTGCCTCCTCAAGAGTACTTGGTTCACCTATTGAACATGCTAGGCCAAACTTTGTTATTTTCTTATAATTGACAGGTTTTGTTACCACTTTCTATAGACGTGTACGCGGAGGAACAGGTGTTGTTGTAGTATTGTCCGACGCAGAAGATCCAGCCGCTGCACCGGTAGATCCCGACGCAGATCCTTCCAGTGCCCCTGTTGCACCAGGGAAGGAATCCACGGGATTTTCTGTGGCGATGGTCTACAGCAGCTGCGATACAGCCGGTGCAGAAGATCCCGCGCCTGGCTGCGGGTCCACTGGCGACCCATCATGGCGCAATGATGGCGTGGGCCTGCGCGAATCCGCGCCGGATCGCGTGCCGCCAGACGGATCAGCTGGGCTCCGCGCCTGCCTCCTGTCTGTTGGGTGCGGCACCGGTTGGTTGCCGTCGGATGTAGTGGCGGGGCCCATCTACGGGCCAGCGACCCTGCGTGTCTGCACCAGATTGATGGGCGCCGGAGGGCGTGCCTGAGCCAGTGGAGGGGCGCCACGTGCCAGGCGCTGGGTCGCTAGAGGCGCGCCTGGTAGGCGCCACGAGTTCCCGTGGGCTGCTACCCTGCTGCTGCGTCGATCCCGAGGCAGATTCGCTACTGGGCTACTGCAGTTCCAATCCCGATGAGGATCTGTGCCCCAGCCCTGGACACATAAAATGTGGGCTGTTTTCATCACCGTTTTGGGTGATTTCTGCACCCTTTTCATCTGCATCATCACAAAGCTCAAATGCATGGTTATGAGAGTTAGTCAGTGATTGATCAACACAATTATCTCCCCCTTGATCAAGACCGGTAAGGCTAGATGGGAGGAGAAGAATTTCTTGACGAAGTAGTGCACCGGCGTTGGGATGAAGGTTGGAAAACGGGAACTTTGTTTCATCAAAGACTACATCACGAGAGAGATATACTCGGCCCGTAGGAACATCGAGGCACTTAACACCTTTATGCTTGGCACTATAGCCAAGGAACACGCATTGCTTAGAGCGGAACATTAGTTTGCGATTGTTGTATGGACGAAGATTGGGCCAGCAAGCACACCCAAACACACGAAGAGAGGTGTAGTCGGGTTTGGTGTGAAGGAGTCTTTCCATAGGAGTTTCATTGTTAATGACACGACTAGGGAGCATGTTGATGATATGAACGGCAGTGAGAAATGCCTCATCCTAGAACTTGAGGGGCATGGAGGCGCCAACTAAAAGAGCTAGGCCAACCTCTACAATGTGTGTGTGCTTGCGTTCGGCAGACCTGTTTTGTTGGTGAGCGTGCGGACGAGACACATGATGAGAGATTCCAAGTTTTTGGAAGAAAGAGTTTAGTTTCTCGTATTCCCCTCCCCAATCAGATTGGAGAGCAAGAATTTTACTATCAAATTGGCGTTCAACTAAAGCTTGAAAGTTGAGAAAAACTTGGAACACATCGGATCGTTTCTTAAGAAGATAGATCCAAGAGAACTTGCTATAATCGTCAATCAAACATAGTATGTATGTCTACCAACATAAGAGGGGGCAGGACCCCAAACATCAGAAAAGATAAGTTGCAATGGTTTGGTAGAAATACTTGTAGAAACTGGATAGGGTAACTGATGACTTTTGGCCTTTTGGCATGAATCACAAATTGTTTTGACATCACGCTCTCCAACATATGGGAGCTTATTTTTCCTAAGCAATCGCTCAACTAAAGAAAAAGATGCATGTCCTAAACGATCGTGCCACCGTGTTGAAGACACTTTGGTGGCACTAAACACTTGTTTATTCAATCTTCTAATCTCCGGAATCAAGGGATAGAGTCCACGAACGCATCTACCTCGATAGAGCACCTTCTTCGTTGCCTGATCCTTGATCAAACAGAAGAAAGGGTGAAATTCAAGAAAGACATGATTGTCAATGGTAATGCGGTGAACAGAAAGAAGATTTTTTGAAGCACTAGGGACATGCAAGATTCTTTTAAGGTGAATTTTTCTGTGAGGGGTTTTTATAATTGAGTGGCCAATATGGCTAATTCTCATACCTTCTCCACTGGAAGTGTGGATGTGGTCCTTGCCACGGTACTTTTCACGCATGGTCACTTTCTCCAGCTCGCCGGTGATGTGGTTTGTGGCGCCGCTGTCGACATACCAGTTGGTGTCGACGCCATAGGAGCCATCAGCTGCTCCAGCCACCTTCTCATCTTGAGATGAGTCATCTTCATCTTCCTCATAGCGGTACCAGCAATCTTTTGCTGAGTGGCCCGGTTTGCCGCAGATTTGGCACCTGACCGTGTCAGGACACGACTTGTTGTTGGAGTTGTTGTTGCGCCGGCCTCTAGTGTTGGTGTAGGAAGGCGGCCGCCGCCACGTGCGTTGTTGGAGCCGCTATTGTTGCCGCCACCAGTGCCCTTGCCCTTGCTGTTCTGGGGCGGCCTGCGATGACGTGACCTCCCGCCACGGCCGCGCGTGGCGGCGTTAGCAGAAGACTTGAAGCCGCCTCCTACAGCTCCTTGGAAGAGGGCCACCCGCTGATCAAAGTTGCTCATCTGAGCGAACAACTCGTCGAGGGTGACCGGTATGGTGCGTGCATCAAGGGCAGACACCAACAGCTGATACTCCATGTCAAGCGCATTGAGGATGTACGAGATCAACTCATCATCCTGCAATGGCTTGCCAGCAGCAGCAAGCTCGTCGGTGAGGCCATGCATATGCGCGAAGAAGGAGGCCACCGACTGCGTTCCTTTCTGCGCGTTGGTGAGGGCTGCACGGATGTTGTTGACGCGGGACGGCGAGCTTGACGAGAACATGCTCGCCAATGCCGTCCAGAGCTTGTGTGCATGAGCGATCGAGGTCACCTGCACCAAGACTTCTTTGGAGAGATTGTTCACAAGATATCCGAGTACCTGCTGATCTTCTCGAACCCAGATGGGATGGAGTGGATTCGGGATGGTCTCCTCCTTCCCATCCTTGTCCTTGCTGACGACGATCTTGGCCGGCTCCGCCATGCTTCCATCGACATAGCCGAAGAAGCCTGCCCCTCTTAGTTGCGGCGTAATCTGGGTACGCCACAGGATGTAGTTTGTACGGGTCAGCAGCTCGGTGATCTGACCAGAGAGGGCAGAGGAGGTGGTGCTGGAGGAGGCCATGGCAAGGGTTGCGGGAGGAGGAGGGAAAACTAGATGGGAAGAGTTAGGCTCTGTATACCATGTGAGAGAACGTCGTGCCCTAGCTCTGGGCGACGGCTTCGTGTTAAATAGCCAGGGGCGCAACTCCCTGGGTTAACATACAGATGGGATCGAGTACATCTTGGAGAACAAGGGATAGAATAGAGAGATAACAACAGAATATTTGAACAAACTATCTCTATCTATCTAGGTTCGGTTGACATCCTGAGGGCCGAAGGTTATCACGTAGGATCTCCATATGTGTCGTTTAACAACTAATAGTAAATTACTTGTGTGCTCTAGGATCGTAGTATCATATATATATATAAACCTCTTTGAATTGGTTAATCGGAGACCATATGTTTCGTTAATCTGGATGGAAATTAGCGATTCAAGCTTGCTATAAAGCAGGGGCTAAAAAGATGCTACAACTAACCTGACCAATTTGACCAATTTGACTATGGAGCGGCTCTGCATCCCTATGGGAGATAAATGTGCATATGTTATATGCACTGGTGATTAATTTGAGAGCACATATTATGGAAATTCAGAGTGAAGTGCGTCCATCGAGCACTACAGGGTGATTTTGCAGTGCATGTCCGTAAAATATCATGAAGTATCAAGTGAGGAATATTAAATACTCCGTTGAATCATGCATAGCTCTTTTTTGCGGGGGAAATATGCCCTTTTCTAAAACATAAAATATTTGCCTTCTTTGGTTGAACAAGAAGAAGAGTTTGCTACAAAATATTGCGCTAACGTCCCCAGGAGTTATCAGAGCCTCTTTCTCTTGGAATGAGATAATCCAAATATTTGATTAGCTCTCGCACAAAAAATATGCCTTCTCCTTGATTTGATCGAAGGTATGTTGGGGATCGTAGCAGAAATTTAAAATTTTCTACGCATCACCAAGATCAATCTATGGAGTAATCTAGCAACGAAGGGAAGGGGAGTGCATCTACATACCCTTGTAGATCGCTAAGCGGAAGCGTTGCAAGAACGCGGATGAAGGAGTCGTACTCGTAGCGATTCAGATCGCGGCCTTGATCCAGCAAGGGGAGAAGGAGAGGTTGGGGAAGACTCCGTCCAGCAGCAGCACGACGGCGTGGTGGTGGTGGAGGAGCGCGGAACTCCAGCAGGGCTTCGCCAAGCACTACAAGAGACGAGGAGGGAGAGAGGTAGGGTTGCGCCAAGAGGGAGATGATCTCGCGTGTGTTGCAGCCCCTAATACCTCAAGTATATATAGGGGAAGGGGAGGGGTTGCGCCCCCATCTAGGGTTCCCTCCCTAGGGGTGGCGGCAGCCCCAAAACCCATCTAGGGTTGCGACCAAGGGGGGAGAGAGGGGGGCGCACCTAGGGTGGGCCTTAAGGCCCATCTGGACCTAGGGTTTGCCCCCTCCCACTCTCCCTTGTGCTTTGGGCCTTGGTGGGAGGCGCCCCAGCCCACCTAGGGGCTGGTCCCTTCCCACTATTGGCCCATGTAGGCCTCCGGGGCTGGTAGCCCCACCTGGTGGACCCCCGGACCCCTCCGGTGGTCCCGGTACACTACCGGTGATGCCCGGAAAACTTCCGGTGGCCAAAACCATACTTCCTATATATCAATCTTTACCTCCGGACCATTCCGGAACTCCTCGTGACATCCGGGATCTCATCCGGGACTCCGAACAACATTCGGTAACCGCGTACATACTTTCCCTATAACCCTAGCGTCATCGAACCTTAAGTGTGTAGACTCTATGGGTTCGGGAGTCATGCAGACATGGCCGAGACAACTCTCCGGTCAATAACCAACAACGGGATCTGGATACCCATGTTGGCTCCCACATGCTCCACGATGATCTCATCGGATGATCCACGATGTCAAGGATTCAATCAACCCTGTATACAATTCCCTTTGTCTATCGGTACGATACTTGCCCGAGATTCGATCGTCGGTATCTCGATACCTTGTTCAATCTCGTTACCGGCAAGTCTCTTTACTCGTTCCATAACACATCATCCCGTGATCAACTCCTTGGTCACATTGTGCACATTATGATGATGTCCTACCGAGTGGGCCCAGAGATACCTCTCCGTTACACGGAGTGACAAATCCCAGTCTCGATTCGTGCCAACCTAGCAAACACTTTCGGAGATACTTGTAGTGAACCTTTATAGCCACCCAGTTACGTTGTGACGTTTGGCACACCCAAAGCACTCCTACGGTATCCGGGAGTTGCACAATCTCATGGTCTAAGGAAATGATACTTGACATTAGAAAAGCTTTAACATACGAACTACACGATCTTGTGCTAGGCTTAGGATTGGGTCTTGTCCATCACATCATTCTCCTAATGATGTGATCCCGTTATCAACGACATCCAATGTCCATGGTCAGGAAACCATAACCATCTATTGATCAACGAGCTAGTCAACTAGAGGCTTACTAGAGACATGGTGTTGTCTATGTATCCACACATGTATATGAGTTTCCTATCAATACAATTCTAGCATGGATAATAAACGATTATCATGAACAAGGAAATATAATAATAACCAATTTATTATTGCCTCTAGGGCATATTTCCAACAATCTCCAACTTGCACTAGAGTCAATAATCTAGTTCACATCGCCATGTGAGTAACACTCACAGGTCACATCGCCATGTGACCAACATCCAAAGAGTTTACTAGACTCAATAATCTAGTTCACATCACTATGTGATTAACACTCAATGAGTTCTGGGTTTGATCATGTTATGCTTGTGAGAGAGGTTGTAGTCAACGGGTCTGCCATATTCAGATCCCTATGTATTTCGCAAAACTTTATGTCATATCGTAGATGATGCTACCACGTTCCACTTGGAGCTATTCCAAATTGTTACTCCATTATACATATTCGGTATCTCTACTCAGAGCTATCTGGATAGGAGTTAAGCTTGCATCGCCGTAACTCTTTAAGTCGAACTCTTTATCACCTCCATAACCGAGAAACATTTCCTTATTTCTCTAAGGATAATTTTGACCGCTATCTAGTGATCTACTCCTATATCACCTTTGTACCCTCTTGCCAGACATGTGGCAAGGCACACATCAGGTGTGGTACTCAGCATGGCATACCGTATAGAGCCTATGACAAGAGCATATGGGACGACCTTCGTCCTTCCTCTTTCTTCTGCCGTGGTCAATCTTTGAGTCTTACTCAACTTCACACCTTACAACTCAGGTAAGAACCCCTTCTTTGACTGATCTATTTTGAACTCCTTCAAAAACATGTCAAGGTGTGCGTTCTTTGAAAGTACCATCAGGCATCTTGATCTATCTCTATAGATCTTGATGCCCAATATGTAAGCAGCTTTATCCAGGTCTTCCTTTGAAAAACACTCTTCAAACAACCGTTTATGCTTTCCAGAAATTCTACATTATTTCGGATCAACAATATGTCATCCACATATACTTATCAGAAATGTTGTAGTGCTCCCACTCACTTTCTTGTAAATACAAGTTTCTAGCAAACATTGTATAAACCTAAAAGCTTTGATCACTCCATCAAAACATATATTCTGATTCCGAGATGCTTGCTCTAGTCCATAGAAGGATTGCTGGAGCCAGCATACCATTTAGCATCCTTAGGATCGACAAAACCTTTTATTTTATCACATACAACTTTTCTTACGAAAACTGGTAAGAAAACTTGTTTTGACATCCATCTGTAAGATTTCATAATCGAAAAATATAGCTAATGCTAACATGATTCTGACGGACTTAAGCATCGCTACAGGTGAGAAATTCTCATCATAGTTAACTCCTTGAACTTGTGAAAAGACTCTTTCCCACAAGTCGAGCTTCATAGACGGTAACATTACCGCCCACGTCCGTCTTCTTCTTAAAGATCCATTTATCTCAATGGCTCGCTGATCATCGGGCAAGTCCACCAAAGTCCATACTCTATTCTGATACATGGATCCTATCTCGGATTTCATGGCTTCTAACCATTTGTCTGAATACGGGCCCACCATCGCTTCTCCATAGCTCATAGGTTCATTGTTGTCTAACAACATGATATCTAAGACATGATTACCGTACCACTCAGGAGTAGTACATATCCTTGTCGACCTACGAGGTTCGATAGCAACTTGATCCGAAGCTTCATGATCACTATCATTAACTTCCTATTCAACAGACGTAGGCGCCACAGAAAACATCTTTCTGTGTTGCATCACTCTCTGGTTGAAGTAAAGGTTCGACAACCTCATCAAGTTCTATCTTCCTCCCACTCAATTCTTTCGAGAGAAACTCCTTCTCGAGAAAGGACCCGTTCTTAGCGACAAACAATTTGCCCTCGGATCTAAGATAGAAGGTGTACCCAACTGTCACCTTTGGGTATCCTATGAAGATGTGTTTGTCCGCTTTGGGTTCGAGCTTCTCCGGTTGAAGCCCTAAGCATCGCATCCCCAAACATTAAGAAACGACAAATTTGGTTTCTTACCAAACCAATGTTCATATGAAGTCGCCTCAATGGACTTAGATGGTGTCCTATCTAAAGTGAATGCAGCTGTCTCTAACGCATAATCTCAAAATGAAAATGGTAGATTGGTAAGAGACATCATAGATCGCACCATATCTCATAGGGTTCGATTACGACGTCTGGACACACCATTACCTTGTGGTGTTCCAGGTGGCTTCAACTGTGAAACAATTCCACAATGTCTTAAGTGATTGCCAAACTCATAACTCGGAAAATCCCCTTTTGATCAGATCGTAGGAACATGATCTTATTGTTATGATGATTCTTAACTTCACTCTGAAATCGCTTGAACTTTTCAAACGTTTCAGACTTGTGCTTCAATAAGTAAATATACCTATATCTACTCAAATCGTCAGTGAAGATGAGAAAATAGCGATATCCACCGCATGCTTCAATTTTCATTGGATCACACGCATTAGCATGTATGATTTCCAACAAGTCACTTGCCCGTTTCATTGTACCTGAAAACGGGGTCTTAGTCATCCTGCCCATGAGGCATGGCTTGCATGTGTCAAGCGGTTCAAAATCAAGTGACTCCAAACATCCATCGACATGGAGTTTCTCCATGCATCTTACGCCAATATGACCTAAGCGGTAGTGCCACAATAAAGTGGTACTATCATTATTAACTCTACATCTTTTGACGTGAACATGTGTATTACCACGACCGAGATTTAATGAACCATTCACATAGGGTGCATGACCATGAAAGGTATTATTCATGTAAACAGAATAACCATTATTCTCTAACTTAAATGAATAACCGTATTGCAATGAACATGATCTAATCATATTCATGCTCAACGTACACACCTGATAACATTTATCTAGGTTCAATACTAATCCCGAAGGCAGATGGAGCGTGAGATGGTGATCTCATCAACTTTGGAAACACACATCGTCACCTCGCCCTTAGCCAGTCTCCGTTCAGTCCGTAGCTTTTGCTTCAAGTCACCAATAATAGCAACTGAACCGGTATCCATTACCCAGGTGCTACCAGGAGTACTAGTGAGGTACACATTAATAACACGTATATACTTTGTTGAAGTTGCCAGCCTTCTTATGTACCATGCATTTGGGGTAGTTCCGCTACCAGTGACCGTTCCCCTTACAATAGAAGCACTTAGTCTCGGGTTTGGGTTCAACCTTGGGTTCCTTCACTGGAGCGGCAACTGGTTTGCCATCCATGAAGTTTCCCTTCTAGTCCTTGCCCTTCTTGAAACCAGTGGTCTTGTTAAACCATCAACACTTGATGCTCCTTCTTGATTTCTACCTTTTGCGGTCTTAAGCACTGCGAACAGCTCCGAGATCAATTCCATCCCTTGCATGTCATAGTTCATCACGAAGATCTAGTAGCTTAGTTATAGTGGCTAGAGAACTCTATCAATCACTATCTTATCTGGAAGTTTAACTCCCACTTGATTTAAGTGATTGTAGCACCCAGACATTCTAAGCACATGCTCACTAGCTGAGCTATTCTCCTCCATCTTGTTGGCAAAAGAACTTGTCAGAGGTCTCACACCTCTCAACACGAGCATGAGCCTGAAATGCCAATTTCAGCTCTTGGAACATCTCATATGTTCTATGGCGTTCAAAACATCATTGGAATCCCGATTCTAAGCCGTAAAGTATGGTGCACTAAACTATCAAGTACTCATCAGGATGTGTCTGTCAGGTGTTCACAACATCCACAGACGATGTTGTAGGGGTTTGCACATCGAGCGGTGCATCAAAGACGTAAGCCTTCTGTGTAGCAGTGAGGACACTCCTCGGACTACGGACCTAGTCTGCATCATTGCTTACAATATCTTTCAACTTAATCTTTCTCTAGGAACGTATTGAAACAGGGAGCTACAACGTGAGCTATTTATCTACAACATATTTGTAAAGACAATTTAGACTATGTTCATGATAATTGAGTTCATCTAATCAAATTATTTAATGAACTCCCACTCAGATAGACATCCCTCTAGTCATCTAAGTGAAAATGATCCGAATAGACTAGGCCGTGTCCGATCATCACGTGAGACGGACTAGTCATCAACGGTGAACATCTCATGTTGATCGTATCTTCTATACGACTCATGTTCGACCTTTTGGTCTTCCGTGTTCCGAGGCCATGTCTGTACATGCTAGGCTCGTCAAGTCAACCTAAGTGTTTCGCATGTGTCCCGAGGCCATGTCTGTACGTGCTAGGCTGGTCAACACCCGTTGTATTTGAACGTTAGAATCTATCACGTGGTGCTTCGAAACAACGAACCTTCGCAACGGTGCACAATTAGGGGGAACACTTTTCTTGAAATTTTAGTGAGGGATCATCTTATTTAAGCTATCGTCGTTCTAAGCAAATAAGATGTAAAACATGATAAACACCACATGCAATCAAATAGTGACATGATATGGCCAATATCATTTTGCTCCTTTTGATCTCCATCTTTGGGGCTCCATGATCATCGTTGTCACCGGCATGACACCATGATCTCCATCATCGTGTCTTCTTGAAGTTGTCTCGTCATCTATTACTTCTACTACTATGGCTAACGTTTTAGCAAAAAAGTAAAGTAATTACATGACGTTTATGTTGACACGCAGGTCATAAATAAATTAAGACAACTCCTATGGCTCCTGCTGGTTGTCATACTCATCGACATGCAAGTCGTGATTCCTATTACAAGAACATGATCAATCTCATACATCACATATATCATTCATCACATCATTTTGTCCATATCACATCACACGGCATATGCTGCAAAAACAAGTTAGACGTCCTCTAATTGTTGTTGCAAGTTTTTTACGTGGCTGCTATAGGTTTCTAGCAAGAACGTTTCTTACCTACGCGAAAACCACAACGTGATATGCCAATTTCTATTTACCCTTCATAAGGACCCTTTTCATCGAATCCGATTCGACTAAAGTGGGAGAGACAGACACCCGCTAGCCACCTTATGCAACTAGTGCATGTCAGTCGGTGGAACCAGTCTCACGTAAGCGTACATGTAAGGTCGGTCTGGGCCGCTTCATCCCACGATGTCGCCGAATCAAGATAAGACTAGTAACAACAAGTAAATTGACAATATCGACGCCCACAACTGCTTTGTGTTCTACTCGTGCATAGAAACTACGCATAAACCTGGCTCTGATACCACTATTGGGGATCGTAGCAGAAATTTAAAATTTTCTACGCATCACCAAGATCAATCTATGGAGTAATTTAGCAACGAAGGGAAGGGGAGTGCATCTACATACCCTTGTAGATCGCTAAGAGGAAGAGTTGCAAGAACACGGATGAAGGAGTCATACTCGTAGCGATTCAGATCGCGGTTGATTCCGATCTAAGCGCCGAACCACGGCGCCTCCGTGTTCAACACACGTGCAGCCCGATGACGTCTCCTACACCTTGATCCAGCAAGGGGAGAAGGAGAGGTTGGGGAAGACTCCGTCTAGCAGTAGCACGACGGCGTGGTGGTGGTGGAGGAGCGCGGAACTCCAGCAGCGCTTCACCAAGCACTACGAGAGACGAGGAGGGAGAGAGGTAGGGCTGCGCCAAGAGGGAGATGATCTCACGTGTGTTGCAGCCCCCAATACCTCAAGTATATATAGGGGAAGGGGAGGGGCTGCGCCCCCATCTAGGGTTCCCTCCCTAGGGGTGGCAGCAGCCCCAAAACCCATCTAAGGTTGCGGCCAAGGGGGGAGAGAGGGGGGCGCACCTAGGGTGGGCCTTAAGGCCCATCTGGACCTAGGGTTTGCCCCCTCCGACTCTCCCTTGCGCCTTCGGCCTTGGTGGGAGGCGCCTCAGCCCACCTAGGGGCTGGTCCCTTCCCACTATTGGCCCATCTAGGCCTCCGGGGCTGGTGGCCCCACCTGGTGGACCCCCGGACCCCTCCGGTGGTCCCGGTACACTACCGGTGATGCCCGGAACACTTCCGGTGGCCAAAATCATACTTCCTATATATCAATCTTTACCTCCGGACCATTCCGGAACTCCTCATGACGTCCGAGATCTCATCCAGGACTCCGAACAACATTCGGTAACCGCGTACATACTTTCCCTATAACCCTAGCGTCATCGAACCTTAAGTGTGTAGACCCTACGGGTTCGGGAGTCATGCAGACATGGCCGAGACAACTCTCCGGTCAATAACCAACAGCGGGATCTGGATACCCATGTTGGCTCCCACATGCTCCACGATGATCTCATCGAATGAACCATGATGTCAAGGATTCAATCAATCCCATATACAATTCCCTTTGTCTATCAGTATGATACTTGCCCGAGATTCGATCGTCGGTATCCCGGTACCTTGTTCAATCTCGTTACTGGCAAGTCTCTTTACTCGTTCCGTAACACATCATCCCGTGATCAACTCCTTGGTCACATTGTGCACATTATGATGATGTCCTACCGAGTGGGCCCAGAGATACCTCTCCGTTACATAGAGTGACAAATCCCAGTCTCGATTCGTGCCAACCCAACAGACACTTTCGGAGATACCTGTAGTGAACCTTTATAGCCACCCAGTTACATTGTGATGTTTGGCACACCCAAAGCACTCCTACGGTATCCGGGAGTTGCACAATCTCATGGTCTAAGGAAATGATACTTGACATTAGAAAAGCTTTAACATACGAACTACACGATCTTGTGCTAGGCTTAGGATCGGGTCTTGTCCATCACATCATTCTCCTAATGATGTGATCCCGTTATCAACGACATCCAATGTCCATGGTCAGGAAACCGTAACCATCTATTGATCAACGGGCTAGTCAACTAGAGGCTTACTAGGGACATGGTGTTGTCTATGTATCCACACATGTATCTGAGTTTCCTATCAATACAATTCTAGCATAGATAATAAACGATTATCATGAACAAGGAAATATAATAATAACCAATTGTAGGATCTAGAAGTAGATGTGTCTTGAGGGGGGGTGATTAGACACTTAGTGCTAAAGTTGCAATTTTTAGGCCTCTTTGGTTTGAGTGGAGTTTTAGGCACAATTTCAACATACACAATACATATCAAGCAAGCATGCAAAGAGTATATGAGCAGTGGAATGTAAAGCATGCAACTTGCAAGAATGTAAGGAGAAGGGTTTGGAGAATTCAAACGCTATTGGAGACACGGATGTTTTTCCCGTGGTTCGGATAGGTGGTGCTATCCTACATCCACGTTGATGGAGACTTCAACCCACGAAGGGTAACGGTTGCGCGAGTCACGGAGGGCTCCACCCACAAAGGGTAACAGTTGCGCGAGTCCACGGAGGGCTCCACCCACGAAGGGTCCACGAAGAAGCAACCACCCACAAAGGGTCCACGACATAGCAACCTTGTCTATCCCACCATGGCCATCGCCCACGAAGGACTTGCCTCACTAGCGGTAGATCTTCACGAACTAGGCGATCTCCTTGCCCTTACAAACTCCTTGGTTCAACTCCACAATCTTGTCGGAGGCTCCCAAGTGACACCTAGCCAATCTAGGAGACACCACTCTCCAAGAAGTAACAAATGGTGTGTAGGTAATGAACTCCTTGCTCTTGTGCTTCAAATGATAGTCTCCCCAACACTCAACTCTCTCTCATAGGATTTGGATTTGGTGGAAAGAAGATTTGAGTGGAAAGCAACTTGGGGAAGGCTAGAGATCAAGATTCATATGGTAGGAATGGAATATCTTGGTCTCAACACATGAGTAGGTGGTTCTCTCTCAGAACATATGAGTTGGAAGTGTAGAAGTGTTCTGATGGCTCTCTCCACAAATGAAGAGGAGGTGGAGGGGTATATATAGCCTCCACACAAAATCCAACCGTTACACACAGTTTTCCAATCTCGGTGGGACCGAATCAACAAACTCGGCCGGACCGAAAAGGTAAACCTAGTGACCGTTAGAGATTTTCGGTGGGACTGACATGCAACTCGGTAGGACCGATATGGTTAGGGTTTGGGCATAAAGTAATCTCGGTGAGACCGATTACACAAACTCGGTGAGACCGATTTTGGTAATTAGCTAACCAGAGAGTTGGTCAGGCAAACTCGGTGGGACCGATTTGCTCTTTCGGTGAGACCGAAAAATTACATAAAGGAAACACTGAATTTACATTGCAATCTCGGTGGGACCGATTCGCTTTTTCGGTGAGACCGAAAAGTTACGAAAGGGAAACAGAGAGTTTGCAACCCCATCTCGGTGAGACCGAGATCCCTATCGGTAGAACCGAATTGCTAGGGTTTTGGCAGTGGCTTATGACAAGTGAAAACTCGGTGGCGCCGGATAGAAAGAATCGGTAGGTCCGAGTTTGGCTTTGGGTTTAGGTCATATGTGGAAGTGGGAAAGTAGCTGAGGATTTTGGAGCATATCATTAAGCACATGAAGCAAGAGGCTCATTAAGCAACACCTCATCCCTCCTTGATAGTATTGGCTTTTCCTATGGACTCAATGTGATCTTGGATCACTAAAATGTAAAATGAAGAGTCTTGAGCTTGAAGCTTTAGCCAATCCTTTGTCCTTAGCATCTTGAAGGAGTTCCCACAACCTTTAGTCCATGCCACTCCATTGTTGAACTTATCTGAAACATACTAGATAGAAACATTAGTCCAACAAGAGATATGTTGTCATCAATTACCAAAACCACCTAGGGAGCACTTGTGCTTTCACCAATTATTATTGCCTCTAGGGCATATTTCCAACAAGGTACAGTAGCAGTGACGGAGCTTCTTAGAGCCAAAGTTGTTCAATGGGAAAAACAGAAAAGTGGTGTGTCTTTTAGGAGCACTAGCCCTAATATTACCCATTTATTGTTTGTTGATGATAGTATTCTGTTTCTAGGTCTCGCAACAAAAACTTGTCGGCTTTGAAAAGGATCCCGCATCTTGCGGGATTATGAATTGGCTTCAGGGTAGAAGGTTAATCTTTAAAAATCCTCCATCTTTTTGGCAAGGGTTGCAAACAGCAAATAAAGGATTCCCTGAAACAACACTACTGGTATTGCGTCTGAGGCTCTCACAGAGATGTATTTGAGTCTCCCCATAATGGTAGGGCGATCCAAGGATAACGGCTTCAAACATGTTCGTGAGAGGTCAGGTGCAAAAGTGGGAGGATGGAAAGGACAATTACTCACACATGATGATCGGATTATAAGATGAACTTATTGAAAATGACATAAAGATAAATAATTGATTGATAATATGTCTTACACTAGTTGCCAATGCGATACCCCGATTACTAGTATGACTTGTTGAACATGTATATATGTATGTAGGTCTGGGTTTTGTATGCCGCACCTGTAGTGTCTCTCTCCCTCTATATCTACTTGTATCTTGGAAGACAAGACACTGGTCGCACCTCTTGTACCTATATATGTGCCTAGTGCATGATCAATAAGAATATCGATGCACACAATTTCTCTCTCCCAAACTTACATGGTATCAGATACCGTATCGATCATTTCCTAATTGCTTCCGCAACCCTAGCCGCCGGCGCACCGCGCCGCCGCCTCCACCACCTCCCCACGCCACTGCCCTCCCTTCCCGCAGCCTCTCCACCCACCAGCCGTCGCGCCGCCCCTCTTGCCACACCGCCGCCACCCCTTCCCAACCCTAGCTGCCACCCCAACCCTAGCCGCTGCCCCCTCCTCCTCTCCACACGTGCCACCACCATGTCTTCCAATGCCTCAACCTACTTCAACCCCTTCGCCAGGCCGGACCCCGTCGACATCCGCAACATCAACATCCATGAACGCGTTCCCGTGATCCTCGATGCCACCGACCCCACGTACTTCGCGTGGAAGACTTATTTCTTGCTCCTCTTCAGCGAGAACAATCTCATGAATCATGTTGACGGCACCATCGACTCTCGCGTCATGGTGGGCGACTCCGAGTGGACCGCGATCGACACTACGCTCATCCAGTGGTTCTTCACCACCATCTCCAAGGACCTGTTTCACACGGTCGTGAGCGATGGTGATGACGCCCACGTCGTGTGGGTCAAGCTCAACAGCCTCTTCAGTGACAACAAGCTTTAGTGTCACATTTTTTTGCAGCAAGAATTTTTGACTGTCATCAGGATGAACAGTCCATCGATGACTACTGCCGCCGCCTCAAGACGTTGTCGGATGAACTTCGCGACATCGGCGCCAAGGTTGATGACGACCTCCTCCTCAGCACGCTCACCGCCGGCCTCAACGAGGACTTCGACAACGCCGCCGCCAACCTCACCTTGATGCCGCAGCCCTCCTTCCCCAAATTCGTGGCGTACTTACGGCTGGAGGAGCGCCGGATGAAGGGGATGAAGAAGCGCGTGCAGCACCATGCCCTCGCTATCGGCACCTCTCGCGGCATCCCGCCCGCGCTGCACCAGCAGCCGCCGCACCCTGCGCCCCCGGGGTTCTACCTCCTCCTGCCCGTGTCCCCCGCCCCTCCCACTGCTCCCAGTAGCAGCCGCTAGGTGGCGGGCGCAAGTAGCAGCAGCACGCAAATGGGGCCCCTCCTCAGCCGCAACCCTCCCCGCCATGGACCTACGGCACCAACCCGTGGACTGGTGTCATCCACGCATACTCGATGCCGGTTCCCCGGACTCCCGCCTCGGGCATCCTTGGCCCCTGTCCGGCGAGCCACTAGGCATACCTCGCCGCGTCCAGTGCCGCGCCCTACGCCACCCCCACCCGGCCCTCCCTGCATCGCTGGCCACGGGCGGCTATGTTGCTGCTCCCGCGCCACCCTACGGCGGGTTCTACCCGTCCCAGGTGCCGCCGCCGTGGGATCCCACCCTCCTCGCCGCCTTGCACTCGGCTCCGTCACCTAGCAACTACGATGGCGGCGGGGACTGGTACATGGACTCGGGCGCCACCACTCATATGACATCTCATCCCGGTAACCTCACGTCTTCCACTCCCGTTCATAATCCCACTCCCATCACCATTGGTAACGGTTCCTCTTTACGCATTACTGATACGTCTCCAACGTATCTATAATTTTTTATTGCTCCATTCTATATTATCTACTGTTTTAGATATTATTGGGCTTTATTATCCACTTTTATATTATTTTTGGGACTAACATATTAACCGGAGGCCCAGCCCAGAATTGCTGTTTTTGCCTGTTTTAGGGTTTCGAAGAAAAGGAATATCAAACGGGGTCCAAACGGAACGAAACCTTCAGAAACGTGATTCTCTCATCAGATAAGATCCAGGAGACTTGGACCCTCCGTCAAGAAAGCCACGAGGTGGTCACGAGGGTAGGGGCGCGCCCCCCCTAGGGCACTCCCCCTGCCTCGTGGGCCCCTCGAAGCTCCACCGATGTACTTCTTCCTCCTATATATATCCACGTACCCTCAAACGATCGGGGACGGAGCCAAAGACCTAATTCCACCGCCGCAACTTTCTGTATCCACGAGATCCCATCTTGGGGCCAGTTCCGGAGCTCCGCCGGAGGGGGCATTGATCACGGAGGGCTCCTACAACATCATCCAAGCCCCTCCGATGAAGTGTGAGTAGTTTACTTCAGACCTACGGGTCCATAGCTAGTAGCTAGATGGCTTCTTCTCTATTTTTGGATCTCAATACAATGTTCTCCCCCTCTCTCGTGGAGATCTATTCGATGTAATCTTCTTTTTGCGGTGTGTTTGTTGAGAACGATGAATTGTGGGTTTATGATCAAGTCTATCTATGAATAATATTTGAATCTTCTCTGAATTCTTTTATGTATGATTGGTTATCTTTGCAAGTCTCTTTGAATTATCAGTTTGGTTTGGCCTACTAGATTGGTTGTTCTTGCCATGGGAGAAGTGCTTAGCTTTGGGTTCAATCTTGCGGTGTCCTTTCCCAGTGACAGAAGGGGCAGCAAGGCACGTATTGTATTGTTGCCATCGAGGATAACAAGATGGGGTTTTTATCATATTGCATGAAACTATCCCTCTACATCATGTCATCTTGCTTAAGGCGTTACTCTGTTTTTAACTTAATACTCTAGATGCATGCTGGATAGCGGCCGATGAGTGGAGTAATAGTAGTAGATGCAGAATCGTTTTGGTCTACTTGTCTCGGACATGATGCCTATATACATGATCATACCTAGATATTCTCATAACTATGCTCAATTCTGTCAATTGCTCAATAGTAATTTGTTCACCCACCGTAGAATACTTATGCTCTTGAGAGAAGCCATCTAGTGAAACCTATGGCCCCCGGGTCTCTTTCTCATCATATCAATCTCCATCACTTTATTATTGCTTTGCTTTTACTTTGCTTTTACTTTATTTACTTTGCATCTTTATACCAAAAATACCAAAAATACTATTTATCATCTCTATCAGATCTCACTTTCGTAAGTGACCGTGAAGGGATTGACAACCCCTAAGCGCGTTGGTTGCGTTGAGCTATTGTTTTTGTGTAGGTACGAGGGACTCGAGCGTAGCCTCCTACTGGATTGATTCCTTGGTTCTCAAAAACTGAGGGAAATACTTACGCTACTTTGCTGCATCATCCCTTCCTCTTTGGGGAAATCCAACGCAGTGCTCAAGAGGTAGCAAGAAGAATTTCTGGCACCGTTGCCGGGGAGTCTGCGCAAAAGTCAACATACCAAGTACCCATCACAATCCCTATCTCCCGCATTACATTATTTGCCATTTGCCTCTCGTTTTCCTCTCCCCCACTTCACCCTTGCCGTTTTATTCGCCCTCTCTCTCTATCCTCCCTCTCCTTCTCCGTTTGCCTTTTTTCCCGTTTGCTTTTTGTTTGCTCATGTGTTAGTTTGCTTGTCTGTCGTGATGGCTCTACCTAGATTTGGTGATCTTCACATTAAAAGGTTAGAGGAGATCAAAAACAACGTCAGGAAGTTTATGGTTTTGCAATTTGAGCATAACAATTTCTTTAGAAATGAGCTTAAGGAACAAAAAAGTTTCATGAATTATATGAATAAAGATCTCGATGATATGTCTAAAGAGTTTGATGGTATAAGGTCCCAAATTGCCCATCTTGAAAAATTAACTGCTGAAATTTCGGATATGCAAGCTACCTTAGTTAATAAGATGGCCGCTAAACCGGATTCCTATGAAAATAACGATGAAGATCTAAAAGTTATTGATGTGTCCCCTATTAAATCTTTGTTTTGCAATATGAATCTTAATAATAATGGGACTGAATATGATCCACCTTTACCTAGTAGGCGTTCTAAGAATTCGGAATTTTTTGATCTTGATGCTAAATTTGATAAAAGTGGGATTGAAGAAATTAAAACCCTAGATGTTGCTAAACCCATTATTATGGATTTCAAGGAATTTAACAATGAAAATTGCTATTTGATTTATTGTATTTCCTTGTTGCAATCCGTGCTAAAATCTCCTCACGCTTATAGTCAAAATAAAGCGTTTACTAAACATATCGTTGATGCCTTGATGCAATCTTATGAAGAAAAACTTGAATTGGAAGTTTCTATCCGTAGAAAACTTTATGATGAGTGGGAACCAACTATTAAAATTAAAATTAAATTAAAAATTATGAGTTTTATTCTTTGTGTGATTTGGGTGCTAGTGTCTCTACTATTCCCAAAACTTTGTGTGATTTACTAGATTTCCGTGATTTTGATGATTGCTATCTAAACTTGCATCTTGCGGATTCCACTATTAAGAAACATATGGGAAGAATTAATGATGTTCTTATTGTTGCTAATAGTAATTATGTGCCTGTAGATTTTATCATTCTTGATATAGATTGCAATCCTTCTTGCCCTATTATTCTTGGTAGACCTTTCCTTAGAACGGTTGGTGCAATTATTAATATGAAGGAAGGGAATATTAGATTTCCATTTCCATTAAAAAAGGGCATGGAACACTTTCCTAGAAAGAAAATGAAATTACCATATGAATATATCATGAGAGCCACTTATGGATTGCCTACCAAAGATGGCAATACCTAGATCTATTCTTGCTTGTTATGCCTAGCTAGGGGCGTTAAACGATAGCGTTTGTTGGGAGGCAACCAAATTTTATTTTTATTCCTTGCTTTTTGCCCCTGTTTAGTAATAAATAAATTATCTAGCCTCTGTTTTGGTTGTGTTTTTTGTGTTTCATTAGTGTTTGTACCAAGTAGAACCGTTGGGAAGACTTGGGGAAAGTCTTGTTGAACTTGCTGTAAAAACAGAAACTTTAGCGCTCACGAGAACTGCTGTCATTTTTATTTGGAAAGTGATATTTATTTAATTATTTTTTCAGATGATTAATAGATAAATTACTCACGTCCAGAAATTTGTTTTAGAATTTTTGGGGTTCCAGATCTTGCTCTAGCCACAGATTACTACAGACTATTATGTTTTTGACAGATTCTGTTTTTCGTGTGTTGTTAGCTTATTTTGATGAATCTATGGCTAGTAAAATAGTTTATAATCCATAGAGAAGTTGGAATACAGTAGGTTTAACACCCATATAAATAAATAATGAGTTCATTACAGTACCTTGAAGTGGTCTTTTGTTTTCTTTCGATAACGGAGCTCACGAGTTTCCTACTTTAAGTTTTGTGTTGTGAAGTTTTCAAGTTTTGGGTAAAGATTTGATGGATTATGGAACAAGGACTGGCAAGAGCCTAAGCTTGGGGATTACCATGGAACCCCCAAGATAATATAAGGACACCTAAAAGCCAAAGCTTGGGGATGCCCCGGAAAGCATCCCCTCTTTCGTCTACTTCTATCGGTAACTTTACTTGGAGCTATATTTTTATTCACCACATGATATGTGTTTTCCTTGGAGCGTCTTTTATGATTTGAGTCTTTGCTTAATATTTTACCACAATAATCCTTTCTGTACACACCTTTTGATAGATCCATACATGATTTGGAATTTGATAGAATACTCTATGTACTTCACTTATATCTTTTGAGCTTTATAGTTTTGCTCTAGTGCTTCACTTATATCTTTTAGAGCACGGTGGTGGATTTGTTTGATAGAAACTATTGATCTCTCATGCTTCACTTAGATTATTTTGAGAGTCTTAATAGCATGGTAATTTGCTTAAAATCCTAATATGCTTGGTATGCAAGATTAATAATAAAACTTTCGTATGAGTGTGTTGAATACTAAGAAGAAATTGATGCTTGATAATTGTTTTGAGATATGAGGATGGTGATATTAGAGTCATGCTAGTTGAGTACTTTTGAATTTGAGAAATGCTTGTGTTAGAGTTTGTGATTCCCGTAGCATGCACGTATGGTGAACCGTTATGTGATGAAGTCGGAGCATGATTTATTTATTGATTTTCTTCCTTATGAGTGGCGGTCGGGGACGAGCGATGGTCTTTTCCTACCAATCTATCCCCCCAGGAGCATGCGCGTAATACTTTGCTTTTATAACTTCTAGATTTTTGCAATAAGTATATGAGTTCTTTATGACTAATGTTGAGTCCATGCATTATACGCACTTTCCTTCCTTCCACCATTGCTAGCCTCTCTAATACCGCGCACTTTTCGCCGGTATCATACACCCACCAAATACCTTCCTCAAAACAGCCACCATACCTACCTATCATGGCATTTCCATAGCCATTCCGAGATATATTGCCATGCAACTTTCCACCGTTCCATTTATTATGACACGCTCCATCATTGTCATATTGCTAGCATGATCATGTAGTTGACATCGTAATTGTGGCAAAGCCACCATTCATAATTCTTTCATAAATGTCAGTCTTGATTCATTGCATATTCCGGTACACCGCCAGAGGCATTCATATAGAGTCATATTTTGTTCTAAGAATCAAGTTGTAATTCATGAGTTGTAAGTAAATAAAGTGTGATGATCATCATTATTAGAGCATTGTCCCAGTGAGGAAAGGATGATGGAGACTATGATTCCCCTACAAGTCGGGATGAGACTCCGGACAAAAAAAGAGGCCATAAAAAAAGAGAAAGACCCAAAAAATGAGAGAAAAAGAGATAAGGGACAATGTTACTATCCTTTTACCACACTTGTGCTTCAAAGTAGCACCATGATCTTCATGATAGAGAGTCTCTCATTATGTCACTTTCATATACTAGTGGGAATTTTTCGTTATAGAACTTGGCTTGTATATTCCAATGATGGGCTTCCTCAAAATGCCCTAGGTCTTCGTGAGCAAGCGAGTTGGATGCACACCCACTTAGTTTCTTTTGAGCTTTCATATACTTATAGCTCTAGTGCATCCGTTGCATGGCAATCCCTACTCACTCACACTGATATCTATTGATGGGCATCTCCATAGCCCGTTAATACGCCTAGTTGATGTGAGACTATCTTCTCCCTTTTTGTCTTCTCCACAACCACCATTCTATTCCATCTATAGTGCTATATCCATGGCTCACACTCATGTATTGCGTGAAGATTGAAAAAGTTTTGAAAATGTCAAAAGTATGAAACAATTGATTGGCTTGTCATCGGGGTTGTGCATGATTTAAATACTTTGTGTGGTGAAGATAGAGCATAGCTAGACTATATGATTTTGTAGGGATAGCTTTCTTTGGCCATGATATTTTGAGAAGACATAATTGCTTTGTTAGTATGCTTGAAGTATTATTATTTTTATGTCAACATGAACTTTTGTCTTGAATCTTTTGGATTTGAATATTCATACCACAATTAAGAAGATTTACATTGAAATTATGCCAAGTAGCACTCCGCATAAAAAATTCTCTTTTTATCATTTGCCTACTCGAGGACGAGCAGGAATTAAGCTTGGGGATGCTTGATACGTCTCCAACGTATGTATAATTTTATAGGACAGTAGCAAATTTCCCTCAAGTGGATGACCTAAGGTTTATCAATCCGTAGGAGGCATTGGATGAAGATGGTCTCTCTCAAGCAACCCTGCAACCAAATAACAAAGAGTCTCTTGTGTCCCCAACACACCCAATACAATGGTAAATTGTATAGGTGCACTAGTTCGGCGAAGAGTACAAGTGCAATATGGATAGTAGATAATAGTTTTTGTAATCTGAAATAATAAAAACAACAAGGTAGCAAGTGATAAAAGTGAGCGTAAACGGTATTGCAATGTGTGGAAATAAGGCCTAGGGTTCATACTTTCGCTAGTGTAATTTCCCTCAACAATAATATCATAATTGGATCACATAACTATCCCTCAACATGCAACAAAGAGTCACTCCAAAGTCACTAATAGCGGAGAACGAACAAATAGATTATGGTAGGGTACGAAACCACCTCAAAGTTATTCTTTCCAATCAATCCGTTGGGCTATTCCTATAAGTGTCACAAACAGCCCTAGAGTTCGTACTAGAATAACACCTTAAGATACAAATCAACCAAAACCCTAATGTCACCTAGATACTCCAATGTCACCTCAAGTATCTGTGGGTATGATTATACGATATGCATCACACAATCTCAGATTCATCTATTCAACCAACACATAGAACCTCATAGAGTGCCCCAAAGTTCCTACCGGAGAATCACGACGAAAACGTGTGCCAACCCCTATGCATAGGTTCCCAATGTCACGAAACCCGCAAGTTGATCACCTTAACATACATCAAATGGCACGTGGTATCCCATTGTCACCACAGATATCCACGGCAAGACGTACATCAAGTGTTCTCAAAAGTCTTTAAACCGATAAGATTACTTCAAAGGGGAAACTCAATTCATTACAAGAGAGAAGAGGGGGAGGAGAAACATAAGATCCAACTATAATAGCAAAGCTCACGATACATCAAGATCGTGCCAAATCAAGAACATGAGAGAGAGAGAGAGATCAAACACATAGCTACTGGTACATACCCTCAGCCCCGAGGGAGAACTACTCCCTCCTCGTCATGGAGAGCACCGGGATGATGAAGATGGCCACCGAAGAGGGATTGCCCCCTCTGGCAGGGTGCCAGAACGGGTCTAGATTGGTTTTCGGTGGCTACGGAGGCTTCTGGCGGCGGAACTCCCGATCTATCTTGCGTTCTGGAAGTTTTAGGTCACGTGGGTATATATGGGTGCAGGAGGTACGTCAGGGGAGCCACGGGGGTCCCACGAGATAGGGGGTGCACCCTAGGGGGGTCGCGCCCCCACCCTCGTGAGCACCTCGTGTCTCCCCTAACGTGGGGTCCAAGTTCATCAGGTGTGTTTCCTTCCAAAATTAACTTCTCTAGTTGATTTCGTTCCGTTTCGACTCCGTCTGATATTCTTTTTCTTCGAAACACTGAAATAGGCATAAAACAGCAAATCTGGGCTGGGCCTCCGGTTAATAGGTTAGTCCCAGAAGTAATATAAAAGTGGGAAATAAAGCCCAATATTGCCCAAAACAGTAGATAATATAACATGGAGCAATCAAAAAATATAGATACATTGGAGACGTATCACTTAGCTTTGGGTTCAATCTTCCGGTGTCCTTTCCCAGTGACAGAAGGGGCAGCAAGGCATGTATTGTATTGTTGCCATCGAGGATAACAAGATGGGGTTTTTATCATATTGCATGAAACTATCCCTCTACATCATGTCATCTTGCTTAAGGCATTACTCTGTTTTTAACTTAATACTCTAGATGCATGCTGGATAGCGGTCGATGAGTGGAGTAATAGTAGTAGATGCAGAATCGTTTAGGTCTACTTGTCTCGGACGTGATGCCTATATACATTATCATACCTAGATATTCTCATACCTATGCTCAATTATGTCAATTGCTCAACAGTAATTTGTTCACCCACCGTAGAATACTTATGCTCTTGAGAGAAGCCATCTAGTGAAACCTATGGCCCCCGGGTCTCTTTCTCATCATATCAATCTCCATTAGTTTATTATTGCTTTGCTTTTACTTTGCTTTTACTTTATTTACTTTGCATCTTTATACCAAAAATACCAAAAATACTATTTATTATCTCTATCAGATCTCACTTTCGTAAGTGACCGTGAAGGGATTGACAACCCCTAAGCACGTTGGTTGCGTTGAGCTATTGTTTTTGTGTAGGTACGAGGGACTCGAGCGTAGCCTCCTACTGGATTGATTCCTTGGTTCTCAAAAACTAAGGGAAATACTTACGCTACTTTGCTGCATCATCCCTTCCTCTTTGGGGAAATCCAACGCAGTGCTCAAGAGGTAGCAATTACACATGTCGGTCGTATGTCGTTTCCATTTACTTCTACTCCTATTAACATGTCTAATGTTCATGTCTCTCCTAACTTAGTCACAAATCTTGTATCTGTTTGTCGCCTTGCTCGTGAGAATCCTATTACTATCGAATTTGACAATGTTGTCTTTTCTGTGAAGGACGCCCGTACACGGATGGTACTCCACCGATGTGATAGCCCGGGCGAGCTCTACCATCCCTCCACCACCACTGCCACCTGTCCAGCCGCCCTCGCCGCTAGCGTCCACCTTTGGCATGCTTGTCTCAGTCATCCCAACTCCACAGTTTTGCATCACATTCTTTATAATTTTTCCTTCTCATGTAATAAGGTTGACAACCACAGTTGTGAGGCTTGCCGTCTCGGCAAGAACGTTCGTCTTCCCTTTAGCGAGTCTACAAACATTTCCACTTTTGTCTTTCAGTTTTTGCATAGTGATGTTTGGACGTCCCCGGTTGCAAGCAACACGGGCTATCTATACTATTTGGTGATATTGGATGATTTCTCTCATCATGTGTGGACATTTCCTCTCCGTCGCAAGTCTGATGCCCTTGCCACACTCACCGCCTTTCATGCCGACGTTACCACACAGTTCGATCATCCTATCATTGTACTACAAACTGACAATGAAAAAGAGTTAGACAACGTCGCCGTTTGTAACCTCCTAGCTTCTCACGGCACCATTTTTCCCCTTACTTGTCCTTAACGTCCCAACAAAATGGCCGCGCCGAGCGCGTCATTCGCACTCTTAATGACTGCGTCCGCATGTTGCTCTTCCACTCCAACGTGCCCCTCGGTTCTCGCTAGATACTCTGGCCACCGCCAGCCTCCTCATTAACATCTGCCCGTGCTGCCCCCGCTGGAACTATGCTCCTCACCAGCTCCTCTTCGGTGTGGCCCCATCTTATGATGGCCTTCGCATCTTCGGGTGTGTTTGTTATCCTAGCACCGCATCCATCACTCCTCACAAACTCGCTCCCCGGTCGGTTCCTTGCATTATTCTCGGTTACCCTCCAAACACCAAAGGTTACCGGTGCTATGATCTAGTGTCCCGCGTGTTTACACATCGCGACACGTGTACTTTGATGAGTTGGTGTTCCCTTTTCAGCAGGAACCGTCTCTCCCCGCACAGCCTTTGGCGCCTACCGCGGTGCGGCTCGCCCTGCCACCACCTACGGCGGGCCGCCCCCCTCACCGAGCAGCGCCCTGGCCTCGGCCCCACCCGCGCGCCCTGCACCCTCTGGCATGGCCGCCCCTCAGGGGCCACCCAGACACCACAGGTCCGGCGTCCCCCTCCAGCGTCGCCTTGGGTGAGGCCGCCCCCTCGGGTGGCCCCGACGCCGCGATCTGCAGCACCCTCTCGGGTGCCCCCTTGGTTGCCCCCGCCATCGCGGCCTCCGGCTCGGTCCCGCCGAGTGCTGCCGCGGACCCCTCGGCATCATCAGAGACTGGCTCGACCTCCTCATCGCCGGTCTCCCCTCCGGCTCCGCCGGCGGAGGCTGCACCCCTCACCGGTGTGGTCACACGGGCTCGGACTGGGATGTTCCGTCCTAGCATGCGCTATACCTCCGATGAGTACGCGTGTGCCGTGTCCACCTCGGCCCCGTCTCTGCTACCCACCTTCGCTCGCACAGCCCTTCGGGATCCGAACTGTCTTGCTGCGATGGTGAGGAGTTCAAAGCCCCGCCTCGCAACCATATGTGGCAGCTTGTCTCGCGGCCTCCCCGTGCCATTGTTATCACTAGCAAGTGGGTTTTCCTCCACAAGACTCGCCTCAACGGTTCCCTCGAGCGCTTCAAGGCGTGTTGCATGGTGCGCGGTTTTCGACAGCGCGCCGGCATGGACTTCACCGACACCTTCACCACGATTGTTAAACCGGGCACGATTCGCGCCGTTCTCCAACTGGTTGTCTCTCGCGCCTGGCCAGTTCACCAGCTCGACGTGTCCAATGCTTTGTTGCATGGCAATCTCGACAAGGAGGTGTTTTGTCAGCAGCCCACTGGTTTCGTCGACACCGACTATCCAGACCATGTGTGCTTGCTCCTCGTTCTGTTTACGGGTTGAAGCAGGTACCTTGGGCCTGGTACTAGCGGATCGCGGCCTTCCTTCAGCAGCAGGGTTCCGGTCCACATGGTCTGATGCCTCCCTGTTTGTTTATCACCAGGGCATGGCTACCGCATACCTTCTCCTATACATCGATGACATCATCCTGACTGCATCCTTGCCAGCGCTACTTCAGCAGATCACCGCTCGCCTTGGCACCGAGTTTGCCCTCAAGGACTTGGGAGCTCCCCACTACTTCCTCGACATTGAGGTTGTTCCCCATGCCACTGGCTTCTTTCTGTATCAGCAGAAGTACGCCTGCGAGCTTCTAGAGCGAGCCGGCATGCTTAATTGCAAGCATGCTTCCACGCCCATCGATACGAAGGCTAAGGTGTTCGGCGTCTGACGCTCCCTTCTACCGCTCCATCGTCGGTGCTCTTTAGTACCTCATGCTGACGCGACCAGATATTTAGTACGCTGTTCAGCAGGTGTGCCTTCAGATGCATGCCCCTCGTGACACCCATTGGGCTCTTGTGAAACGTATCCTCTGGTGCATAAATGGCACGATGGCCATGGGTCTCACCCTAACAGCATCCCCAAACACCGGCCTCATCGCCTACTCCGACGCCGACTGGGCTGGGTTCCCCGACACTCGGCGCTCCACTTCCGGCTACTATGTCTACCTCGGGCCCTCTCTGATTTCGTGGTTGTCTAAACGACAACCCACGGTTTCACAATCGAGCGCCGAGGCCGAGTACATGGCCGTGGCTAACACCATCACGGAGTGCTCCTGGCTACGATAGCTACTTTAGGAGTTGCTATGTGAGGTTCCCAAGGCCACGATTGTCTACTGTCACAATGTCTCCGCGGTCTACCCCTCTGCAAACCCTGTTCATCATCGCCGGACGAAGCATATTGAGCTCGACATCCACTTTGTTCGGGAGCACGTCGCACTTGGTCATGTTTGAGTTTTGCATGTGCCCACCGATCAGCAGTACGCCGATGGCATGACGAAGGGACTACCTACCTCAACTTTCGAGGGCTTTCGGTCCAACCTTTGCATCACCAGCGACGCTCCAACTGCGGAGGGGGGGAGGGGGTGTTGAACATGTATATACGTATGTAGGTCCGGGTTTTGTATGCTGCACCTATAGTGTCTCTCTCCCCCTGTATCTACTTGTATCTTGGGAGACGCAACACCAAACAAGGGTATTCAATAGGCCTTTATACGCATCACTAAGAAGGGAGCTAGCCCTACTCATCAAGATACCTCATTCTTATGAATCCATATTTGCAGGTTCTGCCTAGCCTCAATTTTCCAAATGTATCCTGATAACCCACGAGTATAGGGGATTAATTGTAGCCTCTTTTGATAAGTAAGAGTGTCGAACCCAATGAGGAGCTAAAGGTAGAACAAATATTCCCTCAAGTTCTATCGAACACCGATACAACTCTACGCACGCTTAGCATTCACTTTACCTAGAACAAGTACGAAACTAGAAGTACTTTGTAGGTGTTTTTGGATAGGTTTGCAAGATAACAAAGAGCACGTAAATAAAAAGTAGGGGCTGTTTAGATAAATACACGATAAAGTAAATATAGCGAGTGTGGAAAAGTGGTGGTAGGAGTTGTGAAATTGTCCCTAAGTAATTGACTACTTTACTAGACCGATAGCAAGTTTTATGTGGGAGAGGCCACTGCTAGCATGTCATCCCTGACTTGGAATTCTATGCACTTATGATTGGAACTATTAGCAAGCATCCGCAACTACTAACGTTCATTAAGGTAAAACCCAACCATAGCATTAAGATATATTGGTCCCCCTTCAATCCCGTATGCATCAATTTCTATGCTAGGTTGAAGCTTCTGTCACTGTTGCCCTCCAATACATAGTCCTGTCAACATACAACTAACCCTATGGTGTGATCCACGCGCGCGCTCATATGATGGGCACCAAACGACAACAACGTAACCGCAAGAAAACTAAATCAATCATAGCAATTCATCAACCACCGATAGGACAACGAAAATCTACTCAGACATCATAGGATGGCAACACATCATTGGATAATAATATGAAGCATAAAGCACCATGTTCAAGTAGAGGGTACAGCGGGTTGCGGGAGAGTGGACCGATGTAGATAGAGGGGGGAAGGTGATGGAGATGTTGGTGAAGATGGCGGAGGTGTTGGTGTAGATCGCGGTGATGATGATGGTGGCCACGGCAGCGTTCCGGCGCCACCGGAAGAGAAGGGGAGAGGGGGCCCCTTCTTATTCTTCTTCCTTGACCTCCTCCCTAGATGGGAGAAGGGTTTCCCCTCTGGTCCTTGGCCTCCATTGCATGGGAAGGGCGAGAGCCCCTCCGAGATTGGATCTGTCTCTCTATCTCTCTCTGTTTCTGCGTTCTCATATTCTGCCCTTTCACCGTTTCTTATATATCCGGAGATCCGTAACTCCGATTGGATTGAAACCTTCGCTCCAATTTTTTCCCGATAATTAGCTTTCTTACGGCCGAAGAAGAGCATTAATCGCCTTACGGGGGGGGGGCCACGAGGGTCAGGGGCGCGCCTAGGGGGGTGGGGCGCGCCCCCTGCCTCGTGGCTCCCTCGGGCACCGTCTCACATTGATTTTCTTCCCATATTTCACATATATTCCAAAAATAATCTCCGTCCATTTTTATCCCGTTTGGACTCCGTTTGATATGTATTTTCTGTGAAACAAAAAACATGCAACAAAAAGGAACTGGCACTGGATCAATATGTTAGTCCCCAAAAATAGAACAAAAAGTTGCCAAAAGTATATGAAAGTTGTAGAATATTGGCATGGAACAATCAAAAATTATAGATACGACAAAGACGTATCATATCCCACCTTGAAGGATTGTGGAGGAAGATGAAGAGAGGAGTTGCCATCAATATCAGAAGCCCTACGGGCTAGGGCACTACCATTTCCATCACCACACCACTTCATCAGTGACTCCACCCCTCCTCTCCATTGCTCAACATGTGCTCTTGATACGTCTCCAATGTATCTATAGTTTTTTATTGTTTCGTGCTATTATATTATCAATCTTGGATTCTTTATATGCATTTCATGCTATTTTATATCATTTTTGGGAACTAACCTATTAACACATTACCTAGTGACAGTTGTTATTTTCTGCTTGTTTTTGGTTTTCTAGAAAATCAGTACCAGACGGAGTCCAAACGCTATGAAACTTTTTGACGATTTTTTCTGGACATAAGAGACCCTAGAAGCTTCGGGAGGAGACTAGACGTGAAGCGGGGACATGACAAGGTAAGAGGACGCACCCTAGGGTGTAGGGCGCACATTGTTACCTTGTGAGCCCCACGTGGCTCCGTCTGACCTAATTCTACTTCTGTAAATTCTCAAATATTGGGAAACCCTAGAGAGCCACCTGATACACTTTTCCCATCGCCGCAAGCTTCTGTTCTTCCGCGATCCCATATGGAGGCCTTTTCCAGTACTCTGTCGGAGAATCAATCATGGAGGGCTTCTACATCATCCTTGCTGCCTTTTGATGATACATGAGTAGTTTACCATAGACCTATGGGTTCATAGCTAGTAGCTAGATGTCTTCTTCTCTCTCTTTGATCTTCAATACAATGTTTGTTGGAAATATGCCCTAGAGGCAATAATAAAAGTGTTATTATTAGATTTCCTTGTTCATGATAATTGTCTTTTATTCATGCTATAACTGTATTATCCGGAAATCGTAATACACGTGTGAATACATAGACCACAATATGTCCCTAGTGAGCCTCTAGTTGACTAGCTCGTTGTGATCAACAGATAGTCATGGTTTCCTGGCTATGGACATTGGATGTCGTTGATAACGGGATCACATCATTAGGAGAATGATGTGATGGACAAGACCCAATCCTAAGCCTAGCACAAAGATCGTGTAGTTCGTTTGCTAGAGCTTTGCCAATGTCAAGTATCTCTTCCTTTGACCATGAGAGCGTGTAACTCCTGGATACCGTAGGAGTGCTTTGGGTGTATCAAACGTCACAACGTAACTGGGTGACTATAAAGGTGCACTACAGGTATCTCCGAAAGTATCTATTGTTTTATGCGGATCGAGACTGGGATTTGTCACTTCGTGTAAACGGAGAGGTATCTCTGGGCCCACTCGGTAGGACATCATCATATGCGCAATGTGACCAAGGAGTTGATCACGGGATGATGTGTTACGGAACGAGTAAAGTGACTTGCCGGTAACGAGATTGAACAAGGTATTGGATACCGACGATCGAATCTCGGGCAAGTAACATACCGATAGACAAAGGGAATTGAATACGGGATTGATTAAGTCCTTGACATCATGGTTCATCCGATGAGATCATCGTGGAACATGTGGGAGCCATCATGGGTATCCAGATCCCGCTGTTGGTTATTGACCGGAGAACGTCTCGGTCATGTCTGCATGTCTCCCGAACCCGTAGGGTCTACACACTTAAGGTTCGATGACGCTAGGGTTATAAAGGAAGTTTGTATGTGGTTACCGAATGTTGTTCGGAGTCCCGGATGAGATCCCGGACGTCACGAGGAGTTCCGGAATGGTCCGGAGGTAAAGATTTATATATGGGAAGTCCTATTTTGGCCACCGGAAAATGTTCGGGATTTTTCGGTATTGTACCGGGAAGGTTCTAGAAGGTTCCGGAGTGGGGCCCACCTGCATGGGGGGACCCACATGAACGTGGGTAGTGGGGGCAAGGCCCCACACCCCTGGTCAAGGCGCACCAAGATCCCCCCTTAGAAGGAATAAGATCATATCCCGAAGGGATAAGATCAAGATCCCTAAAAAGGGGGGATAACAATCGGTGGGGAAGGAAATGATGGGATTTCTTTCCTCCCACCTTGGCCAACGCCCCAATGGACTTGGAGGGCAAGAAACCAGCCCCTCCACCCCTATATATAGTGGGGAGACGCATGGGAGCTTAAGACGAAGTTCTGGCGCAGCCCTCCCCCTCTCCCAAGTACTCCTCTTCTCCCGTGGTGCTTGGCGAAGCCCTGCTGGATTGCCACGCTCCTCCACCACCACCACGCCGTTGTGCTGCTGCTGGATGGAGTCTTCCTCAACCTCTCCCTCTCTCCTTGCTGGATCAAGGCGTGGGAGACGTCACCGGGCTGTACGTGTGTTGAACGCGGAGGTGCCGTGCGTTCGGCACTTGATCATCGATGATTTGAATCACGACGAGTACGACTCCTTCAACCCCGTTCTCTTGAACGCTTCCGCTTAGCGATCTACAAGGGTATGTAGATGCACTCTCTTTCTACTCGTTGCTGGTCTCTCCATAGATAGATCTTGGTGACACGTAGGAAAATTTTGAATTTCTGCTACGTTCCCCAACAGTGGCATCATGAGCTAGGTCTATTGCGTAGATTCTTTGCACGAGTAGAACACAAAGTAGTTGTGGGCGTTGATGTTGTTCAATATGCTTACCGTTACTAGTCCAATCTTGTTTCGACGGTATTGTGGGATGAAGCGGCCCGGACCGACCTTACACGTACTCTTACGTGAGACAGGTTCCACCGATTGACATGCACTTGGTGCATAAGGTGGCTAGCGGGTGCCAGTCTCTCCCACTTTAGTCGGAACGGATTCGATGAAAAGGGTCCTTATGAAGGGTAAATAGCAATTGGAATATCACGTTGTGGTCTTGCGTAGGTAAGAAACGTTCTTACTAGAAACCCATAGCAGCCACGTAAAACATGCAACAACAATTAGAGGACGTCTAACTTGTTTTTGCAGGGTATGCTTTGTGATGTGATATGGCCAACAAGAATGTGGTGAATAATATGTGATGTATGAGATTGATCATGTTCTTGTAATAGGATTCACGACTTGCATGTCGATGAGTATGACAACCGGCAGGAGCCATAGGAGTTGTCTTTATTTATTGTATGACCTGCGTGTCATTGAAGAACGCCATGTAAACTACTTTACTTTATTGCTAAACGCGTTAGTCATAGAAGTAGAAGTAGTCGTTGGCGTGACAACTTCATGAAGACATGATGATGGAGATCATGATGATGGAGATCATGGTGTCATGCCGGTGACAAGATGATCATGGAGCCCCGAAGATGAAGATCAAAGGAGCTATATGATATTGGCCATATCATGTCACTACTCTATTTGATTGCATGTGATGTTTATCATGTTTATGCATCTTGTTTACTTAGGACGACGGTAGTAAATAAGATGATCCCTTACAAAATTTCAAGAAGTGTTCTCCCCTAACTGTGCACCGTTGCTACAGTTCGTCGCTTCTAAGCACCACGTGATGATCGGGTGTGATGGATTCTTACGTTCACATACAACGGGTGTAAGACAGTTTTACACAGCAAAAACACTTAGGGTTAACTTGACGAGCCTAGCATGTGCAGACATGGCCTCGGAACACGGAGACCGAAAGGTCGAGCATGAGTCGTATAGTAGATACGATCAACATGAAGATGTTCACCGACGTTAACTAGTCCGTCTCACGTGATGATCGGACACGGGCTAGTTGACTCGGATCATGTGATCACTTAGATGACCAGAGGGATGTCTATCTGAGTGGGAGTTCATAAGATGAACTTAATTATCCTGAACATAGTCAAAAGACCTTTTGCAAATTATCTCATAGTTCACGCTATAGTTCTACTGTTTTAGTTATGTTTCTAGAGAAAATATAGTTGAAAGTTGACAGTAGCAATTATGCGGACAGTAGAAAGCTTATGTCCTTAATGCACCGCTCAGTGTGCTGAACCCCAAACATCGTTTGTGGATGTTGCGTACATCGGACATACACGTTTTGATAACTACGTGATAGTTCAGTTAAACGGTTTAGGGTTGAGGCACCAAAGACGTTTTTCGAAATGTCGCGGAACATATGAGATGTTTCGAGGGCTGAAATTAGGACTTCAGGCTCGTGCCCACGTCAAGAGGTATAAGACCTCCGATGATTTTCTTAGCCTGCAAACTCAGGGAGAAAAGCTCAATCGTTGAGCTTGTGCTCAGATTGTCTGAGTGCAACAATCACTTGAATCAAGTGGGAGTTAATCTTCCAGATGAGATAGTGATGTTTCTCCAAAGTCATTGCCACCAAGCTGCTAGAGCTTCGTGATGAACTATAACATATCAGGGATAGATATGATGATCCTTGAGGTATTCGCGATGTTTGACACCGCGAAAGTAGAGATCAAGAAGGAGCATCAATTATTGATGGTTGGTGAAACCACTAGTTTCAAGAAGGGCAAGGGAAGGAAGGGATACTTCATGAAACGGCAAATCAGCTGCTGCTCCAGTGAAGAAACCCAAGGTTGAACCCAAACCCGAGACTAAGTGCTTCTGTAATAAGGGGAACAGTCACTAGAGCAGAATTACCCTAGATACTTGGTAGATGAGAAGGCTGGCAAGGTCGATAGAAGTATATTGGATATACATTATGTTAATGTGTACTTTACTAGTACTCCTAGTAGCACCAGGGTATAAGATACCGGTTCGGTTGCTAAGTGTTAGTAACTCGAAATAAAAGCTACGGCATAAACGGAGACTAGCTAAAGGTGAGCTGACGATATGTGTTGGAAGTGTTTCCAATGTTGATATGATCAAGCATCGCACGCTCCCTCTACCATCGAGATTTGGTGTTTGCGTTGAGCATAGACATGATTGGATTATGTCTATCGCAATACGGTTATTCATTTAAGGAGAATAATGGTTACTCTGTTTATTTGAATAATACCTTCAATGGTCTTACACCTAAAATGAATTGTTCATTGAATCTCGATCGTAGTGATACACATTTTCATGCCAAAAGATATAGGATAGTAATGATAGTACCACCTACTTGTGGCACTGCCATGTAAGTCATATTGGTGTAAAACGCATGAAGAAGCTCCATGTTGATGGATCTTTGGACTCACTCGTTTTGAAAAGTTTGAGACATGCGAACCATGTCTATTGGTGTATATGCATCCATGCAAATGGATCGTTTGGACTCACTTGATTTTGAATCACTTGAGATATGCAAATCATACCACATGGGCAAGATGACTGAAAAGCCTCGTTTTCAGTAAGATGGAACAAGATAGCAACTTGTTGGAAGTAACACATTTTGATGTGTGCAGTCCGATGAGTGCTGAGGCATGCAGTGAATATCGTTATGTTCTTACTTCACAGATGATTCGAGTAGATGTTGAGAATATTTACTTGATGAAACACAAGTCTGAATTATTGAATGGTTCAAGTAATTTCAGAGTGAAGTAGAAGATCATTGTGACAAGAGGATAAAATGTCTATGATACGATCATAGAGATGAATATCTGAGTTACGAGTTTTGGCACACAATTAAGACATTGTGGAAATTGTTTCACAATTAATACCGCCTGGAACACCATAGTGTGATGGTATGTCCGAACATCATAGTTGCACCCTATTGGATATGGTGCGTACCATGATGTCTCTTATCGAATTACCACTATTGTCCATGGGTTAGGCATTAGAGACAACCACATTCACTTTAAATAGGGCACCACGTAATTCCGTTGAGATGACACCGTATGAATTATGGTTTAGAGAAACCTAAGTTGTCGTTTCTTAAAGGTTTGGGGCTGCAACGCTTATGTGAAAAAGTTTCAGGATTGATAAGCTCGAACCCAAAGCGGATAAAATGCATCTTCATAGGACACCCAAAACAGTTGGGTATACCTCCTGCCTCAGATCCGAAAGCAATAAGGGATTGTTTCTAGAATCAGGTACTTTCTCGAGGAAAAGTTTCTCTCGAAAGAATTGAGTGGGAGGATGGTGGAGACTTGATGAGGTTATTGAACCATCTCTTCAACTAGTGTGTGGCAGGGCACAGGAAGTTGTTCCTGTGGCACCTACACCAATTGAAGTGGAAGATTATGATATTGATCATGAAACTTCGGATCAAGTCACTACCAAACCTCGTGGGATGACAAGGATGCGTACTACTTCAGAGTGGTACGTAATCCTGTCTTGAAGGTCATGTTGCTAGACAACAATGAACCTACGAGCTATGGAGAAGCGATGGTGGGCCCGAATTCCGACAAATGGTTAGAAGCCATGAAATCCGAGATAGTATCCATATATCAGAACAAAGCATGGACTTTGATGGACTTGCCCGATGATCGGCAATCCATTGAGATAAATGGATCTTTTAAGAAGAAGATGGACGTGGATGGTAATGTCACCATCTATGAAGCTCGACTTGTGGCGAAGTGTTTTCCGACAAGTTCAAGGAGTTCAAGGACGCGGATGCTTAAAGTCCGTCGGAATCATGTTAGCATTAGCTGCATTTATGAAATCTAGCAGATGGATGTCAAGACAAGTTTCCTTACCAGTTTTCATAAGGAAAGGTTGTATGCAATACAATCAGAAAAGTTTTGTCGATCCTAAGGATGCTAAAAGGTATGCTAGCTCCAGCGATCCTTCTAAGGACTGGAGTAAGCATCTCGGAGTTGGAATGTACGCTTTGATGAGATGATCAAAGATTTTGGGTTTGTACAAAGTTTATGAGAAACTTGTATTTCCAAAGAAGTGAGTGGGAGCACTATAGAATTTCTGATGAGTATATGTTGTTGACATATTGTTGATCAGAAATGACGTAGAATTTCTGGAAAGCATATAGGGTTATTTTGAAAGTGTTTTTCAATGGAAAGCCTGGATTAAGCTACTTGAACATTGAGCATCAAGATCTATAAGGATAGATCAAAATGCTTAATAATACTTTCAAATGAGCACATACCTTGACATGATCTTGAAGGTGTTCAAGATGGACCAGTCAAAGAAGGAGTTCTTGCCTGAGTTGTAAGGTACGAAGTTAAGACTTAAAGCTCGACCTCGGCAGAATAGAGAGAAAGGACGAAGGTCGTCCCCTATGCTTAAGACATAGGCTCTACAGTATGCCATGCTGAGTACCGCACCTGAAGTGTGCCTTGCCATGAGTCAGTCAAGGGGTACAAGAGTGATCCATGAATGGATCACAGACAGCGGTCAAAGTTATCCTTGGTAACTAGTGGACTAAGGAATTTTCTCGATTATGGAGGTGGTAAAAGAGTTCGTCGTAAAGGTTACGTTGATGCAAGCTTAACACCTATCCGGATAGCTCTAAGAAGAGATACCGGATACGTATTATGGGGCAACAATTTAGAATAGCTTCAAGTAGAACAGTTATTTGGAATAGCTCCAAATAGAGCGTGGTAGCTACATCTAGGAGATGACATAGAGATTTGTAAAGCACACACGGATCTGAAAGGTTCGGACCCGTTGAGTAAAACCTCTCTCACAAGCAACATGATCAAACCTAAAACTCTTGGGTATTAGTCACATGGCGATGTGACCTGTGAGTGTTAATCACATGGCGATGTGAACTAGATTATTGACTCTAGTGCAAGTGGGAGACTGTTGGAAATATGCCCTAGAGGCAATAATAAAAGTGTTATTATTATATTTCCTTGTTCATGATAATTGTCTTTTATTCATGCTATAACTGTATTATCCGGAAATCGTAATACACGTGTGAATACATAGACCACAATATGTCCCTAGTGAGCCTCTAGTTGACTAGCTCGTTGTGATCAACAGATAGTCATGTTTCCTGGCTATGGACATTGGATGTCGTTGATAACGGGATCACATCATTAGGAGAATGATGTGATGGACAAGACCCAATCCTAAGCCTAGCACAAAGATCGTGTAGTTCGTTTGCTAGAGCTTTGCCAATGTCAAGTATCTCTTCCTTTGACCATGAGAGCGTGTAACTCCTGGATACCGTAGGAGTGCTTTGGGTGTATCAAACGTCACAACGTAACTGGGTGACTATAAAGGTGCACTACAGGTATCTCCGAAAGTATCTATTGTTTTATGCGGATCGAGACTGGGATTTGTCACTCCGTGTAAACGGAGAGGTATCTCTGGGCCCACTCGGTAGGACATCATCATATGCGCAATGTGACCAAGGAGTTGATCACGGGATGATGTGTTACGGAACGAGTAAAGTGACTTGCCGGTAACGAGATTGAACAAGGTATTGGATACCGACGATCGAATCTCGGGCAAGTAACATACCGATAGACAAAGGGAATTGAATACGGGATTGATTAAGTCCTTGACATTGTGGTTCATCCGATGAGATCATCGTGGAACATGTGGGAGCCATCATGGGTATCCAGATCCCGCTGTTGGTTATTGACCGGAGAACGTCTCGGTCATGTCTGCATGTCTCCCGAACCCGTAGGGTCTACACACTTAAGGTTCGATGACGCTAGGGTTATAAAGGAAGTTTGTATGTGGTTACCGAATGTTGTTCGGAGTCCCGGATGAGATCCCGGACGTCACGAGGAGTTCCGGAATGGTCCGGAGATAAAGATTTATATATGGGAAGTCCTATTTTGGCCACCGGAAAATGTTCGGGATTTTTCGGTATTGTACCGGGAAGGTTCTAGAAGGTTCCGGAGTGGGGCCCACCTGCATGGGGGGACCCACATGAACGTGGGTAGTGGGGGCAAGGCCCCACACCCCTGGTCAAGGCGCACCAAGATCCCCCCTTAGAAGGAATAAGATCATATCCCGAAGGGATAAGATCAAGATCCCTAAAAAGGGGGGATAACAATCGGTGGGGAAGGAAATGATGGGATTTCTTTCCTCCCACCTTGGCCAACGCCCCAATGGACTTGGAGGGCAAGAAACCAGCCCCTCCACCCCTATATATAGTGGGGAGACGCATGGGAGCTTAAGACGAAGTTCTGGCGCAGCCCTCCCCCTCTCCCAAGTACTCCTCTTCTCCCGTGGTGCTTGGCGAAGCCCTGCTGGATTGCCACGCTCCTCCACCACCACCACGCCGTTGTGCTGCTGCTGGATGGAGTCTTCCTCAACCTCTCCCTCTCTCCTTGCTGGATCAAGGCGTGGGAGACGTCACCGGGTTGTACGTGTGTTGAACGCGGAGGTGCCGTGCGTTCGGCACTTGATCATCGATGATTTGAATAACGACGAGTACGACTCCTTCAACCCCGTTCTCTTGAACGCTTCCGCTTAGCGATCTACAAGGGTATGTAGATGCACTCTCTTTCTACTCATTGCTGGTCTCTCCATAGATAGATCTTGGTGACACGTAGGAAAATTTTGAATTTCTGCTACGTTCCCCAACAATGTTCTCCTCGATCCTCTTGGAGTTCTATCCGATGTAATCTTCTTTTGCGGTGTGTTTGTTGGGATTCAATGAATTGTGGGTTTATAATCAGATTATTCATTGAATGTAACTAAGTCTTTTTTTGTACTTTATTATGCATGATTGTTATAGCTTTGTATTTCTCTCCTATCTATCCATTTGGTTTGGCCAACTAGATAGATTTATCTTCAGTGGGAGAGATCCTTTGTGCTGTGTTCAATCTTGCGGTGTCCTCACCAAGTGATAGTAGGGGTAGCGAGGCATGTATTGTGTTGTTGCCATTAATGGTAAAATGGCTGGATTTATTCATATTGACTGGGTTTACTTTGTCTACAACATGTCATCTTGCTTAAAGCATTACTCTGTTTGTCATGAACTTAGTACCATAGGTGCATGCTGGATAGCGGTCGATTGGTGGAGTAATAGTAGTAGATGCAGGCAGGGATCGGTCTACTTGTCATGGACGTGATGCCTATATACATGATCATGTCTATGAATAATGTCATAATTATGCGCTTTTCTTTCAATTGTCCAACTATATAATTTGTTCACCCACCGTATGCTATGTGTTAAAGAGAGAAGCTTCTAGTGAAAACTATGGCCCCCAGGTCTATTATTACCATATTATTGAAACCAAAATTACTTTGCTACAATTTATTTAGGACTCTACATACTGTATATGCCTTTTACCAATACTTTCCCTCTCCATATATATATAAGAGCTACGTCGCACCCTTCAGGCGTGCGAGTCCCTCAACCCATCATAACCGTGAACTTTACATGGTATCAGACTAGATTGATCCAATTTCAATGTCTTCCCTGCCTCCTCCGGCGCCTCCACCGCCGGGGTAATCTTCTCTACTACCCTCGCTTCCCTACTCTCCAACCACGACAGTGCCATGGTGGTGAGCACTGCCGCCGGTTCGACCAGTACCAGCAACACCCTCGGCTCCTTCATCGTCGGGGTTATGACCCTCGCCCCTCCTCCACGTTCTCCTACGGCTGCCGTGGTGCAGCCTACTCCCACCCGTTAGCCCGCGGTGGTTGATGTTCCTTCATCCATGTCGTTCCAACTGGCTCACCATCAAGCTCTCGACAGACAACTTCCTCTATTAGCGCGTGCAAGTTCTTCCCCTCTTCACAACCATAACCTTCTCGGCTATGTTGATGGGTCGCTGCCATGCCCGCCATCAACTGTCGTCTCCACCACGGTGACCAGTGCGTAGCACATGGTACCCAACCAAGCGTACACCATCCGGGTTCAGCAGGATTAGGCCATACTCTCCGTGATTCAATCATCGCTAACAGAGGGTGTGGCCAGCATGATTCTCTTTGCGGGTACTTCTCAGGTAGCCTAGACAACACTCGAGGGTAGTTTTTCCTCTCAGTTGTGACGCCCGGATAATAAAGCTACAGTGAACCTTTGCTAATGATGCCATGTCACCTCCATTACTGTTGCTAATCTCGCGTTAGTTCAAAACTAATTCAAAATCCAAATTTAAAATAAAAAACTATTTTTTTCAAAAAGTCAAAACTAAAATGTTCTTATTCTGACAAGTAATTCACAAGATATATTGGTGGAGAAAACAAGTTTTTGTAAAATGTTCAAATGCACTAAACAAATTAAATTAGTAGCTATAACCAATATTTAAATGCTTTTTGTAATATATAAAATATTAAACTAATTTATTTAGGAGCCCAAGTTATTGTGGCATTAGCATAAGTAGTAACACTATTTTAGGAACAAATTATATATTTTATAAAACTTTAGTAAATAGAAAATAAAATAAAATAGTAAAAAGAAAATAGATAAAAGAAAAACAAACCAAAAAAGACAAAAGTCCATCCCCTCTCCCATGGGCCTCGGCCCACCAGGGCACCACTTAGGCCGGCCCACCCGCCTACAACTAACCCCCCACGACCCAAATGCTAACACCGACAACCGACTTCCCTCCCCACTCGCTCTCTCCCTCCCCCTTGATCTGGATCGGGGAAAACGACCGCCCCGACGCTGCTGGACCGCGTCGTCGCCCGTCGCCACCACCACCTCGCCGGAGCCCGCATTGCACGTCTCCCTCGCCGGACTGCCTCTTTGCTCCCTCGTCCTCCTCCCCAACTCGCATCAACGAGCCTCGCCGCCCCAGATCCCCTGCAACGGGGGTGAGCAACGACCCCCTCCTTCTCATCTTCCCCCCATTGCCGCGCACACCATCCCGTCGTCGTGCACCCCGCTAGCTAACGCACACGCCGCGCTAGCCGCATCCCCGTGGCTCGCGTCCGCCTCCTTCCGTGCTCGCCGGTGCAGCTCCACTGCCTGCTACTTTGCACACGCCAACGGCCGCCGCTCCGCGTGCTACCCGCCGGCCGCGTCCGCCCACATCTGCCAGCTGCCCCTTGGCCGTGCTGACCGCGAGCCCCGCCACCGCTGCTGGCCCCTCTGCGCACCTCCGCTAGACGATTGTGCCGCACGTCCACGCCCTTCTCCGCCCGGCGCTGCTCACCGGAGCTCCCCGCCGCTTGCCGCCCGCTGCCTTCTCCTCGCGCCCGCGTCGCCGCCCGACACCGCGGCCAACAAGCGTCGTGGTCGTCGTCCCCGCGCGCTGCCTGCGCCCCACCTCTGCCTTCCTCCGCCTCCACTGCCATCCGCCTTCGCCGCCACAGCCGCCCCCGCAGCTGTCCCGCCACACCTAGAAGCGGCCGCTCCGGATCCCGCTCGCCGCTCGCCCGCGCACGCGCGCTGCCTGGCTATCGCGGCCTGCCGGCTCCGGCCTGCTGCCCCTTTCGCGCCCTCGCCTCTGTCGCCCCCTGCTTCCCCGCAAGCGCGCCCCCTCCTCTGCACTTGGCTGCGGCCCTCCTCCTGCGGCTCCCTCCGCCGCGCCGGAGCCCCAGCGGTGGCCGCTGGTCGCGCTCGGGCCATGGCTCGCCACGCCCCCCCGGTTGTCCGCGAGCGAGGCCAGTGGTCGGGCACCGGCTGCGCCCGCTCGGGCAGTGCCTGCTGCCCGCACCCGCCAAGGCCCAGTGGCCCTATGACAAAGGGGTCCCACCCCCAAAACGTTTTTTAAAAAAAGATAAAAAAGAATTAAAAGTAAATAAAAATATAAAAATATAAAATATTAATTAACTAATTAACTAAATTAATTAACTTAATTAATTGGGTTTAATTAACCTAATCAATTAACTAAACTAATTAAACCTGTTTAGTTAGTCTTAGACAATGACAGTGGGACTCACATGTCAGGTTGACTAGGTCAACTGACTAGTTGACTACTGATATCACCCTGACATCATGCTGACATCGTAATTACATTTTATAATTAAATTAATTCTGTTAATTCTAAAAATGATTTAAATCTTTAGAAATTAATATAAAATAATCCGTAGCTCGGATGAAAATACTTTGTACATGAAAGTTGCTCAGAACGACGAGACGATCCGAATATGCAGCCCGGTCGTCCGCCACCCATCCCTAACATAGCGAACATGCAACTTTCCCCTTCCGGTTCGTCTGTCCCAAAACGCGAAACACCGGGGATACTTTCCTGGTTGTTTTCCCCCTTCGCCGGTATCACCTCCTACTGCGTTAGGACACACCTAGCACCGTTACATGTCATGTCATGCATCGATATGCATCTGTTTGCATTATATTCATTGTTTCTTCCCCCTCTTCTCTCCAGTAGGCTACGAGACTGAGCCACTGCTGGTGCCCCGATCGACTACGTTGTTGACGACCCCTACTTGCCAGAGCAACCAGGCAACCCCCCCCCCCTTGATCACCAGATATCGCCTATTCTTCTCTCTATTGTTTGCATTAGAGTAGAGTAGCATGTTACTGCTTTCCGTTAATCCTATTCTGATGCATAGCATGTCCTTGCTACTACTGTTGTTACCTTTACCTGCAATCCTAAATGCTTAGTATAGGATGCTAGTATTCCATCAGTGGCCCTACATTCTTGTCCGTCTGCCATGCTATACTATCAGGCCGTTTTCACTCGGGAGGTGATCACGGGTATATACTTATACATAATATACATGATACATGTGATTACTAAAGACGGGTTAGCTCGTAGAGTACCCACAAGTGATTCCGATGTGGGGCTGAAGGGGCAGGTGGTTCCACCCCGGTAGAGGTGGGCCTGGGTTCCCGACGGCCCTCGACTGTTACTTTGTGGCGGAGCGACAGGGCAGGTTGAGACCACCTAGGAGCGAGGTGGGCCTGGCCCTGGTCGGAGTTCATGGTTACTTCAAAATAACACGCTTAACGAGATCTTGGTATTTGATCTAAGTCTGGCCACTGGCCTATACGCACTAACCAACTACGTGGGAACAGTTATGGGCACTCGACGTCGTGGTATCAGCCGAAGCCTTCGTGACGTCAGCGACTGAGCAGCGCGTGCCGGGTTGGACCGCGTAACGCAACTTCCTTTGTAATGGAGGTTTCTAGGTCTACTCACCGGCCGCCCTCGCAATGTGTAGGTGTGCAATGGGCGATGGGCCCAGACCCCTGCGCGCATAGGATTTAGACCGACGTGCTGACCTCTCTGTTTTGCCTAGGTCGGGCTGCAACGTGTTGATCTTCCGAGGCCGGGCATGACCCAGGAAAGTGTTTCCGGCCAAAGGGGATCGAGCATGTTGGGTTATGTGGTGCATCCCTGTAGGGAACTTTATCTATTCGAATAGCCGTGTCCCTCGGTAAAAGGACGACCCGGAGTTGTACCTTGACCTTATGACAACTAGAACCGGATACTTAATAGAATACACCCTTCCAAGTGCCAGATACAACCCGGTGATCGCTCTCTCACATGGCGACGAGGGGAGGATCGTCGGGTAGGATTATGCTATACGATGATACTTGGTTAACTTACCATCTACTCTCTTCTATATGTTTCAAGATGGAGGCTGCCAGAAGCGTAGTCTTTGATAGGACTAGCTATCCCGCTCTTATTCTAGCATTCAGCAGTTCAGTCCACAGATACTACCCTTTTCATTGATACCAATGCATATGTATTGTAGATCCTTGCTTGTGAGTACATTGGATGAGTACTTACGGTTGCTTTGCTACTTCCTTTTCCCCTTTTCTCGATTATTATGATCATATGATGGAGCCTAGGAGCCAGAGGATCCCGAGGATGATTCTACATTGAGTTCGGATTCGAGGAGTAGTTAGGAGGTCCCAGGCAGGAGGCCTCGCCTTTTCGATCATTGCTACTTTTGTGCTAGCCTTCTTAAGGCAAACTTGTTTAACTTATGTCTGTTCTCAAATATTGTTGCTTCCGCTGACTTTTGTGCTTTCGAGCTTATGTATTCGAGCCTTCGAGGCCCCTGGCTTTTAATATAAAGCTCGTATGATTTTTAATTTGTGTCTAGAGTTGTGTTGTGATATCTTCCCGTGAGTCCCTGATCTTGGTCGTACACATTTGCATGCATGATAAGTGTATGGTCAAATTGGGTGGGTCACATTAGTCCACGGCGCGATCCATGGCGCTTCGTCGGCAACTTCAAGACATGCAGAAACTTGATCCCTCGGCCACTGCGTACTTCAACAAAGTAAAGAATCTTGCTGACATATTAGCTGCCATTGGTAAACCTCCCTCTGATGAGGAGTTCACAGGTGTCATCCTTGGTGGACTTGATGGTTATTATGATTCTTTGGTCAAGGTGGTACAAGGTTGTGATACTCCGATGCCCCCACGGGATCTCTATGCTCGACTCCTTCAGACTGAATAGTGCATTGAGTCTCGTCGGTTGGCTAAAATTCATGGTGGATTCTCTTCGCCCAACATCGTGACTCGTCGTGCGTCATGGCCTCCCTACCGTGGTGGTAGTTCCTATGGTGGCAAGGCGATCCTTCCCTCACCACCACAGCAGTAGACCTACAACAACAACAAACGTTCAAGAGGAAGCTCGTCATCTGCTGATAGTTCGTATTGCCATACTTGCGGCCATCCCAATGACGGGCGTCCCACATGCCAGCTGTGTGGTTTTCAGGGCCATGTTGCATCTCGTTGCCACAAACGCTTTAAGCATGACTTTTGGGCATTGATAATGATGGACGTATCAATGAGCGCCAACTTCCATGGCTACTCATGGTCCCGTTGGTGTCTCTCAAGGCCACACTCCTTTGTATCCCATCGATGCAAGTTGGTACATGGACACCGCAGCAATGGATCATCTAATGAATGGACTTGACAAGATTCACTTCCGCGAGCCCTACAATGGTCTAGACAAGGTGCACATAACCAATGTGTCAGGTATGCGCATCGAACATATTGGTCAAACCTCTCTTTCCGCTAGTACCTCTAGGAAACTACTACTTTGTGACGTTCTTCATGTTCCCGCTATTACACGCAATCTTCTATTTATTCCTAAACTCACTCATGACAATGATGTCTTTGTTGAATTTCACCCTTTCGACATCTTTGTTAAGGATCATGCAATAAGGGGCGTTCTTATTAACGTTCGTTACAAACATGGTCTCTATCAACTTGATGCACCCACGGCCTCGAAAGTCTTCGATACTGTTCGTGTCAATTCATCTCAATGGCATTCAGGTCTCGGTCATCCAGCTTGTCCTATTGTGCGTCATGTCCTTCAGCGTCATCAACTACTAGTTGAGTCTAGCAATAAAGATGTCTCTGCTTGTGATGCTTGTCAGCAAGGCAAAAGTCACCAACTTCCATTTTTAGAGTCTACTCGTGTGGTCAAAACTCCTCTAGAAATTGTGATTTCAGATGTATGGGGCCCTACTTAAACCTCCGTTAGTGGTCATAATTACTATGTCAGTTTTATTTATGCTTAAAGTCGCTTTACCTAGCTTTACTTTCTTAAGCGCAAGGCATATGTGTTCAATGTCTTTCTTCAATTTCAAACTCATGTTGAGCGTCTTCTTAATCATAAAATACTGCATGTTCAATCTGATTGGGGAGGGGAATATCGCAACCTCAGCACATTCTTTGGAAAACATGGTATCACACACCGTGTGTCCCGTCCTCATACAAATCAGTAGAATAGCACCGCTGAACGTAAGCATCATCACATGGTGGAAACTGGGTTAACTCTTTTGGCACATGCATTTGTATCGTTCCATTTCTAGAATGATGTTTTTTCTATATCTTGTTTTCTCATCAACTGCCTCCCTACATGAGTGCTAGGTATGAAAACTCCCATCGAATGTTTGCTTCAAGAAACACCTGATTATACATTTTTCAAGGTGTTTGGTTGTGCCCCTGCTGGCCCCATCTCCGACCATATAATAATCGCAAACTTGAGTTCCGGTCTAAAAAATGTGTCTTTCTCGGGTATAGCTCTTGATGTCACTTGAAGCTACGTCGATATTTCCCCAAAGAGGAAGGGATGATGCAGCACAACGCGGAAGGTATTTCCCTCTGATATGAAACCAAGGTTATCGAAACAATAGGCGAACCAAGCAACACAACGTAAACAGCCCCTAGCCGCATCTTGGGCCTTACACGATGTGTATGAAAAATGGTTCCAAAGTCGATGTGATCGCCGTCAGCATGCTACCTCTACATCTACCTTCGGGATTAGTTTTCGACCTGAATAATTGTTATTTTTTGCCAGCGTTAAGCATGAACATTATATCTGGATATTGTTTGATGTGAGACGGTTATTCATTTAAATCATAGAATAATGGTTGTTCTATTTATATGAGTAATATCTTTTATGGTCATGCACCCATGATGAGTGGTCTATTTTTGTTGAATCTCGATAGTAGTAATACACATATTCATAGTATTGAAGCCAAAAGATACAAGTTTAATAATGATAGTGCAACTTATTTGTGGCACTGCCATTTAGGTCATATTGGTGTAAAGAGCATGAAGAAACTCCATGCTGATGGGCTTTTGGAATCACTTGATTATGAATCACTTGATTATGAATCACTTGATGCTTGCGAACCATGCCTCATTGGCAAGATGACTAAGACTCCGTTCTCTGGAACAATGGAGCGAGCAACAGACCTATTGGAAATAATACATACTGATGTATGCGGTCCGATGAGTGTTGATGCTCGCGGCGGGTATCGTTATTTTCTGACCTTCATAGATGATTTGAGCAGATATAGGTATATCTACTTAATGAAACATAAGTCTGAAACATTTGAAAAGTTCAAAGAATTTCAGAGTGAAGTGGAAAACCATCATAACAAGAAAATAAAGTTTCTACGAACGGATCGTGGAGGTGAATATTTGAGTTATGAGTTTGGTCTTCATTTGAAACAATGTGGAATAGTTTCGCAACTCACGCCACCTGGAACACCACAGCATAATGGTGTGTCCGAACGTCGTAACCACACTTTATTAGATATGGTGCGATCTATGATGTCTCTTACTGATTTACCGCTATCATTTCGGGGTTATGCTTTAGAGACGGCTGCATTCACGTTAAATAGGGCACCATTGAAATCCGTTGAGACGACACCATATGAACTGTGGTTTGGCAAGAAAACCAAGTTGTCGTTTCTTAAAGTTTGGGGTTGCGATGCTTATGTGAAAAAGCTTCAACCTGATAAGCTCGAACCCAAATCGGAGAAATGTGTCTTCATAGGATACACAAAGGAGACCGTTGGGTACACCTTCTATCTCAGATCCGAAGGCAAGATATTCGTTGCTAAAAATGGATCCTTTCTAGAGAAGGAATTTCTCTCGAAAGAAGTGAGTGGGAGGAAAGTAGAACTTGATGAGGTAATTGTACCTTCTCCCTTATTGGAAAGTAGTTCATCACATAAATCAGTTCCAGTGATTCCTACACCAATTAGTGAGGAAGCTAATGATGATGATCATGAAACTTCTGAGCAAGTTACTACCGAACCTCGTAGGTCAACCAAAGTAAGATCCGCATGAGAGTGGTACGGTAATCCTGTTCTGGAGGTCATGTTACTTGACCATGATGAACCTACGAACTATGAGGAAGCGATGATGAGCCCAGGTTCCGCGAAATGGCTTGAGGCCATGAAATCTGAGATGGGATCCATGTATGATAGCAAAGTATGGACTTTGGTTGACTTGCCCGATGATCGGCAAGCAATAGAGAATAAATGGATCTTCAAGAAGAAGACTGGCATTGACGGTAATGTTACTGTCTACAAAGCTCGACTTGTTGCGAAAGGTTTTCGACAAGTTCAAGGAGTTGACTATGATGAGGCCTTCTCACCGTAGCGATGCTTAAGTCTGTTTGAATCATGTTAGCAATTGTCGCATTTTATGATTATGAAATTTGGCAAATGGATGTCAAAACTGCATTCCTTAACAGATATCTTAAAGAAGAGTTATATATGATGCAACCAGAAGGTTTTGTCGATCCAAAAGGTGCTAACAAAGTGTGCAAGCTCCAGCGATCCATTTATGGACTGGTGCAAGCCTCTCGAAGTTGTAATATACTCTTTGATAGTGTGATCAAAGCATATGGTTTTATACATACTTTTGGAGAAGCCTGTATTTACAAGAAAGTGAGTGGGAGATTTGTAGCATTTCTGATATTATTTGTGGATGACGTATTGTTGATCGGAAATGATACTGAATTTTTGAATGGCATAAAAGGATACTTGAATAAGAATTTTTCAATGAAAGACCTCGGTGAAGCTGCTATATATTGGGCATCAAGATCTATAGAGATAAATCAAGACGCTTAATTGGACTTTCACAAAGCACATACCTTGATAAAGTTTTGAAGAAGTTCAAAATGGATCAGTCAAAGAAAGGGTTCTTGCCTGTGTTACAAGGTGTGAAGTTGAGTCATACTCAATGCCCAAGAACTACAGAAGATAGAGAGAAAATGAATGTCATTCCCTATGCATCAGCTAAAGGTTCTATCATGTATGCAATACTGTGTACCAAACCTGATGTGTGCCTTGCTATTAGTTTAGCAGGGAGGTACCAAAGTAATCCAGGAGTGGATCACTGGACCGCGGTCAAGAACATCATGAAATACCTGAAAAGGACTAAGGATATGGTTCTCGTTTATGGAGGTGACAAAGAGCTCGTCGTAAACAGTTACGTCGATGCAAGGTTTGACACTGATCCGAATGACTCTATGTTGCAAACCGGATACATATTAATATTGAATGGAGGAGCTGTCAGTTGGTGCAGTTCTAAGCAGAGCGTCGTCGCAGGATCTACGTGTGAAGCAGAGTACATAGCTGCTTCAGAAGCAGCAAATGAAGGAGTCTGGATGAAGGAGTTCATATCCGATCTAGGTGTAATACCTAGTGCATCAGGTCCAATGAATTTTTTTGTGACAATACTGGTGCAATTGCCTTGGTAAAAGAATCCAGATTTCACAAGAGAACCAAGCACATCAAGAGACGCTTCAATTCCATCCATGATCAAGTCAAGGAGGGAGACATGGAGATTTGCAAGATTCATACAGATCTAAATGTTGCAGACCCGTTGACAAAGCCTCTCTCACAAGCAAAACATGATCAGCACCAAGACTCCATGGGTGTTAGAATCATTACTATGTAATCTAGATTATTGACTCTAGTGCAAGTAGGAGACTGAAGGAAATATGCCCTAGAGGCAATAATAAAGTTGTTATTTATATTTCCTTATATCATTATAAATGTTTATTATTCATGCTAGAATTGTACTAACCGGAAACTTAGTACATGTGTGAATACTTAGACAAACAGAGTGTCCCTAGTATGCATCTACTTGACTAGCTCGTTAATCAAAGATGGCTAAGTTTCCTGACCATAGACATGTGTTGTCATTTGATGAACGTGATCACATCATTAGAGAATGATGTGATGGACAAGACCCATCCGTTAGCTTAGCATAATGATTGTTTAATTTTTCTGCCATTGCTTTCTTCATGACTTATACATGTTACCCAAACTATGAGATTATGCAACTCCCGAAACCGGAGGAACACCTTGTGTGCTATCAAATGTCACAACATAATTGGGTAATTATAAAGATTCTCTACAGATGTTTCCGATGGTGTTTGTTGAGTTGGCATAGATGGAGATTAGGATTTGTCACTGCATGTATCGGAGAGGTATCTCTGGGCCCTCTCGGTAATGCACATCACTATGAGCCTTGCAAGCAATGTGACTAATGAGTTAGTCACAGGATGATGCATTATGGAACGAGTAAAGAGACTTACCGGTGACGAGATTGAACTGGGTATGATGATACCGACGATCGACTCTCGGGCAAGTAACATGCTGATGACAAAGGGAACAACTTATGTTGTTATGCAGTTTGACCGATAAATATCTTCGTAGAATATGTAGGAGCCAATACGAGCATCCAGGTTCCGCTATTGGTTATTGACCGGATATATGTCTCGATCATGTCTACATAGTTCTCGAACCCGTAGGGTCCGCACGCTTAACGTTCCATGATGATTTGTATTGCGAGTTTCGTGTTTTGATGAACTGAAGTTTGTTCGGAGTCCCAGATGAGATCACGGACATGATGGGGAGTCTTGAAATCTCCAAGACATAAATATTCATATGTTGGAAGGCTACATTCAGACATCGGAATGGTTCGGGTCATTTCAGATAAGTTTCGTAGTACCGGGGGTTACCGAAACCCCCTGGGAGGTTAATGGGCCACCATGGGCCTTAGTGGAGAAGAGAGAGGGCCGGCCAGAGGTGGCACACCCCCCCTTGCTTAGTCCGAATTGGACAAGGGGAGGGGGCGGCATTCCCCTCCTTCCTTCTCTTCTCTTCCTCCTTCCCTTCTTCTCCTACTATGCACACAAATAACAACCACTCGCAACCTGACGTGTTAAAGGGGTTGTCAATGCCTTTCAGGGTACGGTGCCTCAAGATAGGCAAACGGACGTGAGATAAATTTGTAGTAGATTGATAGATCGAATGCCAAATAAAATAAATATAGAAAAATTGCAGCAAGGTCTTTTTGGGTTTTTTGATAAATAGATCTGAAAATAAAAGCAAGAGAAAAATAGATCGCAAAGGCAAATATATGAGAAAGAAGACTCGGGGGCCGTAGGTTTTACTAGTGGCTTCTCTCGAGGTAAATAGCAAACGTTGGGTAAACAAATTACTGTTGGGCAATTGATAGAACCTCAAATAATTATGACGATATCCAGGCAATGATCATTACATAGGCATCACGTCCAAGATTAGTAGACCGACTCCTGCCTGCATCTACAACTATTACTCCACACATCGACCACTATCTAGCATGCATCTAGTGTATTAAGTTCATGGAAAAAAGGAGTAATGCAATATGAACGATGGCATGTGTAGACGAGATCCGTTTATCTATGGCGGTAGATATAGATCCCATCTTTTTATCCTTAGTAGTAATGATACATACGTGTCGGTTCCCTTTTTGTCACTTGGATCAAGCACCGTAAGATCGAATCCACTACCGGACACCTCTTCCCATTGCAAGATAAATAGATCAAGTTGGCCAGACAAAACCCAAATATCGGAGAAGAAATACGAGGCTATAAGAGATCATGCATAAAAGAAATTAAATAAACTCAAATACTTTCATGGATATAAAAAGATAGATATGATCGTAAACTCAAAGTTCATCGATCCCAACAAACATACCGCAAAGGAGTTACATCATATGGATCTCCAAGAGACCATTGTATTGAGAATCAAGAGAGAGAGATGAAGCCATCTAGCTACTAACTACGGACCCGAAGGTCTACAAAGAACTACTCACGCATCATCGGGAGGCACCAATGGAGGTGGTGAACCCCTCTGTGATGGTGTCTAGATTGGATCTGGTGGTTCTGGACTCTGCGGTGGCTGGATGAATATTTCATCGATTCCCCTAGGGTTCTGGGATTTTTGGGGTATTTATAGAGCAAAGAGGCGGTCCGGGGGGCACCCGAGGTGGGCACAACCCACCAGGGCACGCTTGGGCCTCCTAGCGTGCCCTGGTGGGTTGCCCCCTCCTCGGGACCCCCCCAGGTGCAACCAGGGCCAACATCTTCCTTCTGGTCCATAAAAAATCTCCGTAAAGTTTCGTGGCATTTGGACTCCATTTGATATTGATTTTTTGCGATGTAAAAAACATGGAAAAACAGTAACTGACACTTGGCACTATGTCAATAGGTTAGTACCAAAATGGTATAAAATGACTATAAAATGATTATAAAACATCCAAGATTGATAATAAAACAACATGGAACAATCAAAAATTATAGATACGTTGGAGACGTGTCAGCATCCCCAAGCTTAAATGCTACTCGTCCTCGAGTAGGTAAGTGATAAAACTAGAATTTTTGATTTGGAGTGCTATTCATCATGTCATATCATATTCTTCTCTTTATAGCATGGACATTTGGACTTTTATGTGATTCAAAGCAATAGTCTAGTTTTGACATAATAATTTAGATACTCAAGCATATCAACAAGCAACCATGTCTTTCAAAATATTAACGCTAAAATAAGTTATCCCTAGCCCATCATGCTCAAACATTGATCCATTCATGAAACACACTTGAATATTAACTACACCCAATACTTAAGCACGATCATAATGTTGGGGAACGTTGCAGAAAACAAAAAAATTTCCTACTCGTTTCACCAAGATCATCTAGGAGTTCATCTAGCAACGAGTGATTAGATGCATCTACATACCTTTGTAGATCGTGCACGGAAGCGTTCAAAAGAACGGTGATGATGTAGTCGTACTCGACGTGATCCAAATCACCGATGACCAGCGCCGAACGGACGGCACCTCCGCGTTCAACACACATACGGGACGGGAGACGTCTCCTCCTTCTTGATCCAGCAAGGGGGAAAGAAGAGGTTGATGAAGATCCAGCAGCACGACGGCGTGGTGGTGGATGCAGGGCGTCACAGCAGCAGGGCTTTGCCGAGACTACGAGGGAGATGGAGGCGCCAGGGGCTGGTGTGAAATCCCTCCTCTCCCCCCCCCCACTATATATAGGGGTGCCAGGGGGGGCGCCGGCCCTAGTAGATGGCATCTACTAGGGGGGCGGCGGCCAAGGGGAGGTTTCCCTCCCCCCAAGGCACCTAGGGGTGCCTTCCACCACATGGACTCTTCCATGATGGAAACCCTAGGCGCATGGGCCTATAGGGGCTGGTGCCCTTGGCCCATCTAGGCCAAGGCGCACCCCCTACAGCCCATGTGGCCCCCCGGGACAGGTGGCCCCACCTGGTGGACCCCCGGGACCCTTCCGGTGGTCCCGGTACAATACCGATAACCCCGAAACTCGTCCCGATGCCCGAAATAGCACTTCCTATATATAAATCTTTACCTCCGGACCATTCCGAAACTCCTCGTGACGTCCGAGATCTCATCCGGGACTCCGAACAACATTCGGGTTTCTGCATATACATATCTTCATAACCCTAGCGTCACCGAACCTTAAGTGTGTAGACCCTACGGGTTCGGGAGACAAGCAGACATGACCGAGACGACTCTCCGGTCAATAACCAACAGCGGGATCTGGATACCCATGTTGGCTCCCACATGCTCCACGATGATCTCATCGGATGAACCACAATGTCGAGGATTTAATCAATCCCGTACGCTATTCCCTTTGTCTATCGATATGTTACTTGCCCGAGATTCGATCGTCGGTATCCCAATACCTCGTTCAATCTCGTTACCGGCAAGTCACTTTACTCGTACCGTAATGCATGATCCCGTGACCAGACACTTGGTCACTCTGAGCTCATTATGATGATGCATTACCGAGTGGGCCCAGTGATACCTCTCCGTCATACGGAGTGACAAATCCCAGTCTTGATCCATGTCACCCAACAGACACTTTCGGAGATACCCGTAGTCTACCTTTATAGTCACCCAGTTACGTTGTGACGTTTGGCATACCCAAAGCACTCCTACGGTATCCGGGAGTTACACGATCTCATGGTCTAAGGAAAAGATACTTTGACATTGGAAAACTCTAGCAAACGAACTATACGATCTTGTGCTATGTTTAGGATTGGGTCTTGTCCATCACATCATTCTCCCAATGATGTGATCTCGTTATCAATGACATCCAGTGTCCATAGTCAGGAAACCATGACTATCTGTTGATCAACGAGCTAGTCAACTAGAGGCTCACTAGGGACATGTTGGTGTCTGTTATTCACACATGTATTACGATTTCCGGATAACACAATTATAGCATGAATAAAGACAATTATCATGAACAAGGAAATATAATAATAATGCTTTTATTATTGCCTCTAGGGCATATTTCCAACAGTCTCCCACTTGCACTAGAGTCAATAATCTAGTTACATTGTGATGAATCGAACACCCATGGAATTCTGGTGTTGATCATGTTTTGCTCTAGGGAGAGGTTTAGTCAACGGATCTGCTATATTCAGGTCCGTATGTACTTTACAAATCTCTATGTCTCCATCTTGAACATTTTCACGAATGGAGTTGAAGCGACGCTTGATGTGCCTTGTCTTCTTGTGAAACCTGGGCTCCTTGGCAAGTGCAATAGCTCCAGTGTTGTCACAGAAGAGCTTGATCGGCCCCGACGCATTGGGTATGACTCCTAGGTCGGTGATGAACTCCTTCACCCATATTGCTTCATGTGCTGCCTCCGAGGCTGCCATGTACTCCGCTTCACATGTAGATCCCGCCACGACGCTTTGCTTGCAACTGCACCAGCTTACTGCCCCACCATTCAAAATATACACGTATCCGGTTTGTGACTTAGAGTCATCCAGATCTGTGTCGAAGCTAGCGTCGACGTAACCCTTTACGACGAGCTCTTCGTCACCTCCATAAACGAGAAACATTTCCTTAGTCCTTTTCAGGTACTTCAGGATATTCTTGACCGCTGTCCAGTGTTCCTTGCCGGGATTACTTTGGTACCTTCCTACCAAACTGACGGCAAGGTTAACATCAGGTCTGGTACACAGCATGGCATACATAATAGAACCTATGGCTGAGGCATAGGGGATGACGCTCATCTCTTCTATATCTTCTGCCGTGGTCGGACATTGAGCTGAGCTCAATTTCATACCTTGTAACACAGGCAAGAACCCCTTCTTGGATTGATCCATATTGAACTTCTTCAATATCTTATCAAGGTATGTGCTTTGTGAAAGACCTATGAGGCGTCTCGATCTATCTCTATAGATTTTGATGCCTAATATATAAGCAGCTTCTCCAAGGTCCTTCATTGAAAAACTTTTATTCAAGTAGGCCTTGATGCTGTCCAAGAGTTCTATATCATTTCCCATCAAAAGTATGTCATCTACATATAATATGAGAAATGCTACAGAGCTCCCACTCACTTTCTTGTAAACGCAGGCTTCTCCATAAGTCTGTGTAAACCCAAACGCTTTGATCATCTCATCAAAGCGAATGTTCCAACTCCGAGATGCTTGCACCAGCCCATAAATCGAGCGTTGGAGCTTGCACACTTTGTCAGCATTCTTAGGATCGACAAAACCTTCCGGCTGCATCATATACAATTCTTCCTTAAGGAAACCATTAAGGAATGCCGTTTTGACGTCCATTTGCCATATTTCGTAATCATAGAATGCGGCAATTGCTAACATGATTCGGACGGACTTCAGCTTCGCTACCGGTGAGAAAGTCTCATCGTAGTCAACCCCTTGAACTTGTCGATAACCCTTAGCGACAAGCCGAGCTTTATAGATGGTCACATTACCATCCGCGTCTGTCTTCCTCTTAAAGATCCATTTATTTTCTATGGCTCGCCGCTCAACGGGCAAGTCAGTCAAAGTCCATACTTTGTTTTCATACATGGATCCTATCTCGGATTTCATGGCTTCTAGCCATTTGTCGGAATCCGGGCCCGCCATCGCTTCTTCATAGTTCGAAGGTTCACCGTTGTCTAACAGCATGATTTCCAAGACAGGGTTGCCGTACCACTCTGGTGCGGAACGTGTCCTTGTGGACCTTCGAATTTCAGTAGGGGCTTGATCAGAAGTATCTTGATCATTGTCATTAACTTCCTCTCTAGTCGGTGCAGGCACCTCAGGAACATTTTCTTGAGTTGCGCCATTTTCCGGTTCAAGAGGTAATACTTCATCAAGCTCTACTTTCCTCCCACTTACTTCTTTCGAGAGAAACTCTTTCTCCAGAAAGGACCCATTCTTGGCAACAAAGATCTTGCCTTCGGATCTGAGGTAGAAGGTGTACCCAATAGTTTCTTTTGGGTATCCTATGAAGACGCATTTTTCCGACTTGGGTTCGAGCTTTTCAGGTTGAAGTTTCTTGACATAAGCATCGCATCCCCAAACTTTTAGAAACGACAGCTTAGGTTTCTTCCCAAACCATAATTCATACGGTGTCGTCTCAACGGATTTCGACGGAGCCCTATTTAAAGTGAATGCGGCAGTCTCTAAAGCATAGCCCCAAAAAGAAAGCGGTAAATCGGTAAGAGACATCATAGATCGCACCATATCTAATAGAGTGCGATTACGACGTTCGGACACACCATTACGCTGAGGTGTTCCAGGCGGCGTGAGTTGTGAAACTATTCCACATTTTCTTAAGTGTGTGCCAAACTCGTGACTCAAGTATTCTCCTCCACGATCTGATCGTAGAAACTTGATTTTCCTGTCACGTTGATTTTCAACCTCACTCTGAAATTCCTTGAACTTTTCAAAGGTTTCAGACTTGTGTTTCATTAAGTAGATATACCCATACCTACTTAAATCATCAGTGAGGGTGAGAACATAACGATAGCCACCGCGAGCCTCAACACTCATTGGACCGCACACATCAGTATGTATGATTTCCAATAAGTCGGTTGCTCGCTCCATTGTTCCTGAGAACGGAGTCTTGGTCATTTTACCCATAAGGCATGGTTCGCACGTGTCAAATGATTCATAATCAAGAGACTCTAAAAGTCCATCAGCATGGAGCTTCTTCATGCGTTTGACACCTATGTGACCAAGGCGGCAGTGCCACAGGTATGTGGGACTATCATTATCAACCTTACTTCTTTTGGTACTCACATTATGAACATGTGTAGCATCACGTTCGAGATTCATAAAGAATAAACCATTCACCATAGGAGCATGACCATAAAACATATCTCTCATAAAAATGGAACAACCATTATTCTCAGATTTAAAAGAGTAGCCATCTCGAATTAAACGAGATCCCGATACAATGTTCATGCTCAAAGCTGGCACTAAATAACAATTATTAAGGTTTAAAACTAATCCCGAAGGGAGATGCAGAGGTAGCGTGCCGACGGCGATCACATTGACCTTGGAACCATTCCCGACGCGCATCGTCACCTCGTCCTTTGCCAGTTTCCGCTTATTCCGCAGCCCCTGCTTTGAGTTACAAATGTGAGCAACTGCACCGGTATCAAATACCCAGGAGCTACTACGGGCACTAGTAAGGTACACATCAATTACATGTATATCACATATACCTTTTGTTTTGCCGGCCTTCTTATCCGCTAAGTACTTAGGGCAGTTCCGCTTCCAGTGACCGCTTCCCTTGCAATAAAAGCACTCAGTCTCGGGCTTGGGTCCATTCTTTGGCTTCTTCCCGGCAGCTTGCTTGCCGGGCGCGGCAACCTCCTTGCCGTCCTTCTTGAAGTTCTTTTTACCCTTGCCTTTCTTGAACTTAGTGGTTTTATTGACCATCAACACTTGATGTTCCTTCCTGACTTCTACCTCTGCTGATTTCAGCATAGCAAATACTTCAGGAATGGTCTTTTCCATCCCCTGCATATTGAAGTTCATCACAAAGCTCTTGTAGCTTGGTGGAAGCGACTGGAGGATTCTGTCAATGACCGCATCATCCGGGAGATTAACTCCCAGCTGAGTCAAGCGGTTATGCAACCCAGACATAGTGAGTATGTGCTCACTGACAGAACTGTTTTCCTCCATCTTACAGCTGAAGAATTTGTCGGAGACTTCATATCTCTCGACCCGGGCATGAGCTTGGAAAACCATTTTCAGCTCTTCGAACATCTCATATGCTCCATGTCTCTCAAAACGCTTTTGGAGCCCCGGCTCTAGGCTGTAAAGCATGCCGCACTGAACGAGGGAGTAGTCATCGGAACGTGCCTGCCAAGCGTTCATAACATCTTGTTCTGCAGGGAGAACGGGTGCGTCACCAAGCGGTGCTTGTAGGACATAATCTTTCTTGGCAGCTATGAGGATGATCCTCAGGTTCCGGACCCAGTCCGTATAGTTGCTGCCATCGTCTTTCAGCTTGGTTTTCTCTAGGAACGCGTTGAAGTTGAGGACTACGTTGGCCATTTAATCTACAAGACATATTGTAAAATATTTAGACTAAGTTCATGATAATTAAGTTCAACTAATCAAATTATTAATGAACTCCCACTTAGATTAGACATCCCTCCAGTCATCTAAGTATTACATGATCCGAGTTAACTAGACCGTGTCCGATCATCACGTGAGACGGACTAGTCAACGTCGGTGAACATCTTCATGTTGATCGTATCTTCTATACGACTCATGCTCGACCTTTCGGTCTTCTGTGTTCCGAGGCCATGTCTGTACATGCTAGGCTCGTCAAGTCAACCTAAGTGTTTGCATGTGTAAATCTGTCTTACACCCGTTGTATGTGAACGTCTGAATAAAACACCCGATCATCACGTGGTGTTTTGAAACAGCGAACTGTCGCAACGGTGCACAGTTAGGGGGAACACTTCTTGAAATTAGTATGAGGGATCACCTTATTTACTACCGTCGTTCTAAGTAAACAAGATGCAAAACATGATAAACATCACATGCAATCAAATAATAAACGTGACATGATATGGCCAATATCACATAGCTCCTTTGATCTCCATCTTGGGGCTCCATGATCATCTTGTCACCGGCTTGACACCATGATCTCCATCATCATGATCTCCATCATCGTGTCTCCATGAAGTTGCTCGCCAACTATTACTTCTACTACTATGGCTAACGCGTTTAGCAATAAAGTAAAGTAATTTACATGGCGTTTCTTGATGACACGCAGGTCATATAAAAGAATAAAGACAACTCCTATGGCTCCTGCCGGTTGTCATACTCATCGACATGCAAGTCGTGAATCCTATTACAATAGCATGAACATCTCATACATCACATATAGATCATTCATCATTCATCACAACTTTGGCCATATCATATCACAAACCACTTGCTGCAAAAACAAGTTAGACGTCCTCTAATTGTTGTTGCAAGTTTTACGTGGCTGAATTAGGGTTCTAGCAAGAACGTTTTCTTACCTACGTTAAAGCCACAACGTGATTTGTCAACTTCTATTTACCCTTCATAAGGACCCTGTTCATCGATTCCGCTCCAACTAAAGTAGGAGAGACAGACACCCGCCAGCCACCTTATGCAACTAGTGCATGTTAGTCGGTGGAACCGGTCTCACGTAAGCGTACGTGTAAGGTTGGTCCGGGCCGCTTCATCCCACAATACCGCTGAAGCAAGAAAGGACTAGTAACGGCAAGAAAGTTGACAAATCTACGCCCACAACAAATTGTGTTCTACTCGCGCAAGAAGAACTACGCATAGACCTAGCTCATGATGCCACTGTTGGGGAACGTTGCAGAAAACAAAAAATTTCCTACTCGTTTCACCAAGATCATCTAGGAGTTCATCTAGCAACGAGTGATTAGATGCATCTACATACCTTTGTAGATCGCGCACGGAAGCGTTCAAAAGAACGGTGATGATGTAGTCGTACTCGACGTGATCCAAATCACCGATGACCAGCGCCGAACGGACGGCACCTCCGCGTTCAACACACGTACGGGACGGGAGACGTCTCCTCCTTCTTGATCCAGCAAGGGGGAAGGAGAGGTTGATGAAGATCCAGCAGCACGACGGCGTGGTGGTGGATGCAGGGCGTCACAGCAGCAGGGCTTCGCCGAGACTACGAGGGAGAGACGTAACGGGGGGAGATGGAGGCGCCAGGGGCTGGTGTGAAATCCCTCCTCTCCCCCCACTATATATAGGGGTGCCAGGGGGGCGCCGGCCCTAGTAGATGGCATCTACTAGGGGGGGCGGCGGCCAAGGGGAGGTTTCCCTCCCCCCCAAGGCACCTAGGGGTGCCTTCCACCACATGGACTCTTCCATGGTGGAAACCCTAGGCGCATGGGCCTATAGGGGCTGGTGCCCTTGGCCCATCTAGGCCAAGGCGCACCCCCTACAGCCCATGTGGCCCCCCGGGACAGGTGGCCCCACCCGGTGGACCCCCGGGACCCTTCCGGTGGTCCCGGTACAATACCGATAACCCCGAAACTTGTCCCGATGCCCGAAATAGCACTTCCTATATATAATTCTTTACCTCCGGACCATTCCGGAACTCCTCGTGACGTCCGGGATCTCATCCGGGACTCCGAACAACATTCGGGTTTCTGCATATACATATCTTCATAACCCTAGCGTCACCGAACCTTAAGTGTGTAGACCCTACGGGTTCGGGAGACAAGCAGACATGACCGAGACGACTCTCCGGTCAATAACCAACAGCGGGATCTGGATACCCATGTTGGCTCCCACATGCTCCACGATGATCTCATCGGATGAACCACGATGTCGAGGATTTAATCAATCCCGTACGCTATTCCCTTTGTCTATCGATATGTTACTTGCCCGAGATTCGATCGTCGGTATCCCAATACCTCGTTCAATCTCGTTACCGGCAAGTCACTTTACTCGTACCGTAATGCATGATCCCGTGACCAGACACTTGGTCACTCTGAGCTCATTATGATGATGCATTACCGAGTGGGCCCAGTGATACCTCTCCGTCATACGGAGTGACAAATCCCAGTCTTGATCCATGTCACCCAACAGACACTTTCGGAGATACCCGTAGTCTACCTTTATAGTCACCCAGTTACGTTGTGACGTTTGGCATACCCAAAGCACTCCTACGGTATCCGGGAGTTACACGATCTCATGGTCTAAGGAAAAGATACTTTGACATTGGAAAACTCTAGCAAACGAACTATACGATCTTGTGCTATGTTTAGGATTGGGTCTTGTCCATCACATCATTCTCCCAATGATGTGATCTCGTTATCAATGACATCCAGTGTCCATAGTCAGGAAACCATGACTATCTGTTGATCAACGAGCTAGTCAACTAGAGGCTCACTAGGGACATGTTGGTGTCTGTTATTCACACATGTATTACGATTTCCGGATAACACAATTATAGCATGAATAAAGACAATTATCATGAACAAGGAAATATAATAATAATGCTTTTATTATTGCCTCTAGGGCATATTTCCAACACATAATGCCTCCTAGTTGGTGCTTTTATGAGAGAAGATGGAGACTAAAAATAAAAATTGCGTAAAGTAAAAGATAGGCCCTTTGCAGAGGGAAGTAGGGATTTGTAGAGGTGCCAGAGCTCAAAGCGAAAAACTTATAGATAAAAACATTTTGGGAGGTGTATCCATCCCACCAACGAAAACGACATAGAGTTCCCAATACTTTCCATGCATAGATATATCATAGGCGGTTCCCAAACAGAAAATAAAGTTTATTCCTTTTTCCACCATAACTTTCACTTTCCATGGCTAGCCGTATCCATGGTTGCCCTCCATACCAACACTTTCCAAGGAATTTATTATTTGACAACATAAAGTAAATTCATTTGTTTTTGCATTTCGAGACTGGGCATCCCTAGTACCTTTCCCTTACTCTCGTGCAATGACAAGTGAATAAACACTCATCATGAGAATAACACATCTAGCATGGAAAATATTAGCCACCCATCACCGCTCCGCGAGCGAAACAAACACACAAAAGAGAAGTTTATTTTGAAAATTAGAGATGGCACATGAAAATTTGCTTAGAACGACAAAAGAATACCGCATATAGGTAGATATAGTAGACTGATGTGAAAAACTGGTTTAAAGGATTTTGGATGCACAATTAGATGTCATACTTAGTGCAAAATGAAGGCTAGCAAAAGATTGAGAAGCGACTGTCGGTGTCAAAACCGGCGGATCTCGGGTAGGGGGTCCCGAACTGTGCGTTTAGGCCGGATGGTAACAGGAGGCAAGGGACACGAAGTTTTACCCAGGTTCGGGCCCTCTTGATGGAGGTAAAACCCTACGTCCTGCTTGATTAATATTGATGATATGGGTAGTACAAGAGTAGATCTACCACGAGATCGGAGAGGCTAAACCCTAGAAGCTAGCCTATGGTATGATTGTTGTTCTCTATGTTGTCCTACGGACTAAAACCCTTCGGTTTATATAGAAACCGGAGAGGGTTAGGGTTACACAAAGTCGGTTACAATGGTAGGAGATCCACATATCCGTATCGCCAAGCTTGCCTTCCACGCCAAGGAAAGTCCCTCCCGGACACGGGACGAAGTCTTCAATCCTGTATCTTCATAGTCCAGGAGTCCGGCCGAAGGTATAATCCGGCCATCCGGACACCCCCTAATCCAGGACTCCCTCAGTAGCCCCTGAACCAGGCTTCAATGACGACGAGTCTGGCACGCAGATTGTCTTCGGCATTGCAAGGCGGGTTCCTCCTCCAAGTACTTCATAGAAGATTTCGAACACAAAGATAGTGTCCGGCTTTGCAAAATAAGTTTCCACATATTGCCATAGAGAGAATAATATTTACAAAAATCTAATCTGCTGACGTATTCCGTAGTGTGACATCGCACCACGGCCAAGCCTTTATTCGAATCATTTTATTATCCCACCTCAGCATGTCATGCGAGGCAGTTTCCTTGGCACGTCTTGTCGAAGCAGAGATCGTGTCCCCTTATTCCGGGATTCTCATCAATACGGGCGTGGGTAACCCAACCGCTTCTAGGACTCCTAGACTATAGGCAAGTCCAAACGGCCACGGAGAGGACGCTTGATATTCACCCTCCTTATAAAGGGACAAGGCTTTTATTTTTTTCCTCCCGTGCTCAATCGAATCCTTCCCCCACCTCAAGCTCAAACACCCAAAGTTCAGGTCAGGTGCTCCGAACCTTCAATCATGTCCGGATCTAGCCTTCAAGGCCGATGGGTGCCTTCCTCCGTCATGGAAGAAGACATCAAAAAGTTGAGGGGGGCCAGATATCTGACCGCTGAGGTTTTGCATCAGCTGCCTGCCCGAGGGCAGGCCGTCCCCTCCCCCGAACCCAACGAGAACGTCGTGTTCGTCTCCCACTTCCTCCGAGGTCTAGGCCTTGCTCTGGATCCTTTTGTCAGGGGTTTGATGTTTTATTACGGGCTAGATTTCCATGATCTAGCTCCGGACTCCTTTCTTCATATCATGACATTTATTGTCGTGTGTGAGGCCTTCCTCCGGGTTACCCCTCACTTTGGCCTGTGGCTCAAGACCTTTGAAGTAAAGTGGAAGATGATCGAGGGGCAACATGCAGCGTGTGGAGGTGCCTCAATATGCAAGATGACGGGAGCTCCATGGCCCAAAGGTTCCATTCCAGAGGTGTCTGAATTGTGGCAACAGGAGTGGTTCTACATCACGGCTCCTAGAAGTGCCAAGTGGGCGGCCGCCCCTGTTTTCCGCTCGGGCCCTCCACCACAACTGATGTCATGGATCAGCAGAGGTCTGAGCTGGGGTCCAGCCAAGGACGTGCCTATACTGCAAAGCCGCATTCGAGATCTCTTCAATGGGGATTTTAGTTTGGTTGCGGTAATACAAGTTATGCTGGTTCGTCAAGTCCAGCCTTGCAAACGCCGGCCCCTTCGCTTGTGGGTGTTCAATCCCGAGGGACCGCGTGTCATTCAAAATTTCCTTGGCCTGATGCACGAGGAGATGTACAAGTCATTCTTCGGACCTCAGGTAGAGTGTCCGGAAGTCACCGAGGACGTGGGCCTGAGCAGTAATCGCGCCGCTGAACAGGTAAGGAATCTTCCGGCCAAACATACTATCTCTCATTTGTTACGAAGTTATTTCTGAGAGTTCGCTTTTCGACCGGGACTGGCTAACAAAGGCGAAGTTGATTCGGTGTTCGGCCCCCCTCCCTGAGGGTTTGGACAATCTGGTATTGGAAAAGATGCTCCAGGTCGCACCTTGCCCGGAGCCCTTGAAGGAAGATACTGGGGAGGATAATACAGACGGACACGGGCCCCCAACGCTGCCCATTCTAACCGAGGGAGCGAGCGTCTCCATGAAGGAAGACGACCGGAGGAGGAAAAGGACTGCGCCTGGGGATTCGGAAGCCGAAGCTTCCAAACGGGAGAAGAAGTCTCCCACAGAGGGTCCTACCTTGGGGGGTGCTTTTGCCGCACAAAGTCCGCGGGGGGATCAATTCTCTAGCGAGTCGTAAGTGACCCGAAATACTTTAATAGTACAGGTATGCCATCTTTTTCTTCTGAGAAAATAACCACCGCATATATCTTTGCAGTTCAGCCTTAGCCCCTCTCAAATGAGCTCGTCTTCGAGGGATCTTCTTCCAGAGATGATGGAGAGCGAAACACCTCTTCCGGACTCCTCCGCTCCGGAAGCGGGCGACCCCGAAGTGTCGTCGCGGAGGGCCTCTCCGAGTCCGGTGAGGCCAGAAGATAATCCCATTGACCCCCAAAGCTCCCAGTGTCCGGCTCCCGAAGAGAGCGGACAAAAGAGTCCGACACCGTCTGGTGTGCGATCGGATGTTCTGAGGGAGTTGGTGGGGCGAGCGGCCATCTCAGATGAACACCGTGTGCTGATGAATACGGTGATGGAGAGAATCTCGTCCGCCAAAAGCGGATTGCATGAAGCTTTTATGAGTCTACTGACAGGCTTTGAGGTACGTAAAATAATGTATGATAGTCCTGCACATGCTAGGTGTGCCCTGTGTAGATAGTAGCCCCTGAGACTCTGGTTGTCGTCGGAAACGACGACGAACAGAGGATCATATTCCCAGGTAATAACCATACTGCCTCTATGTGCAGGTGATGGAAGCTCCGGTGGCTAGCCGGACTAGCGAGTTTGCCCATTTAAAATGGCAGTTGGATGCGGCAGACGCCGACATCGAGCTTGTTAACAAAAGGCTTGACGAGGCACAGGGTAAGTGTCATTATCTGGTAAATGCCACATAGTAAGAGCAGCATGATGCCAGTATCTTTAATATGTTGTGACTGCAGATGGAGCTGCCACTGTTGAAGCCTTGCGGGCAGAACTTGCCCGAGCCAAGGAACAAGCGAGGTTTGGTAATGCGGCTGCTTTGAAGGCGGCCGAAGAGTTGAAAGCCGAGAAGGCCGCGCATGGCGAGAGCCGAGATAAGATGGCCAAGATGGCCATAGAATTAAAAGCCGCCGCCGACCGTTGCCGGGTTCTTGAAAAGGAAAACCTAGCGAAGGCATCGGACCTTGAGAAGGCTGCTGCGACGAGAAAAGACATCCGCTCTGCTATGAGGGCAAAGAAGGAGGAGCTGCGAGAAGCCGGGGATATTGTAGCTGGGAAATCCTTTATGTTGCGGAGGAAGTTCGGAGATCCACGGTATGCCTCTCTGGATCGGCTGTGGAGTTCGGAGGATGTGTATATGGATTTGGCGGCGAGCGCTGCCGATGCGGCCAAGTACTTCCAGGGTCAGACGGACCGTGAAGTGGACCAGCTGTTTTGGAGCACATTCCATTCTCCCGAGCGTCCGCTTTCATTGACTGACCAATTAGCCGAATGGGCCGAACTGAATAGGTTGTCCGGACTCGCCATGAGGTCTGTTGTGGATCAGCTATGGCCGGAAAGGCCAAAACCGAACAAGCTATTTCAGCTTGGTGCAGCAGTTCCTTGACGTGGTGCCGCGCATTAATGCGATGAAGAGGTCGGCGTGCATAGAGGGCTCACGGATGGCCTTTGCCCGTGTTAAAGCATACTGGGTGGAGATGGATGCTACCACTGTTGCAGCGCGGGATTCGGCCATAGGCCGAATGGCTGCTGAGCACTACTTTGAAGAAGTTCTTGAGGGTGCTCGTTTGATAGAGACCCAGTGCTCAAAAAATATTATGTTTGAGTGATATGTAATCTCATTGTAAGCGAAATGCTTTTATAAATTTTTATAAGGCTATTTTTATACTTTTGCCTGAAAGTAATATGATGCCTCCTGGGCGGCCGTTTATGTATACATGTGTATAACCTGAAAGATTGCAGCGTCGGCTTCAACCCCCACGCATATAATGCGGAGGTGCTCGCAAAAACACGCGTTCACACTTAACCCAACGTCTTGGTCCTATTAAGGAGGTGATAGCGGAGCGAGCGAGGCAACCGGACTATAATGCTTTAGCACTTTCACTTAGCCATAGGAGTTTGACAGTGGGGCTACTAGATAGCCCCTGGTGGCTCCGCACTCTCCCGATCCCGGGGTGCGTACATGCCTGGCCGGAAAACGGCCCTTCGTTAAGGCGGAGGAATTCTAACATTCCAACAGGTCATCGAGTGGTTGACCAGTCTCACGCTATATCATGACAGTCAGTTTTCGGCTTTCTCTACTGAGGTGCTCGTCCGGATGAACCAGGGCACAATCGCAGTAGTTCTCCTGGTGCTACCTTAGCCGGTAAAGCGGAACGTAAGGCACCAAAACACAGGAGCCGGGCAAACCCAACATTTGACCAAAGACAATGATTCGGAGCTGATGCATATAGGGCCAAACTCGCGACGCCGAACACTCCCTAAGGTATTCGGTCTTTGTGGTATAAACCGGGCCTAAATAATGGCCTTTGTAAGAAGCCCCTTGTGTCCAGGTACGTGCATTGTTCTGGCGTGGCCACATGCCAAGACGTCAGCATCCTTCTCAACGGTGGATATGTATCAACAAGAGACAGTAAAAAAGGTTTACGCAGGGTCTTAATCTAAAAAGAATCCTTGGAGCGGGTCCCTGCTGCACGTCTGCGCCTGTGTCTCCGTTGTGCCGTATCCTGGATGGGTGTAGCACGATGATCGTCTGTAAAAGAGAGGAATTTAGGTGAAAAAGTTGTCGTGCAAAAAGATAGTTTTTAAAGAAACCATGTATAATTCAAGATGAGAAAAATTGCCACTTGTCTGCGCGCGTTGAGCCCCTTGTATTGACAAATAGGGGTGTGACCATTTATTTGGTATAAATAGCGGCGCCAGACTTGATTAGTTGTGTTTGAGGTCTTGACGACCTATTGGATGCTTTCGCTGGTCCGGGCGCCTTTAGTGTGCGGCTGCCCAGGCAGCCGCACTCTCTTCGGCGCGCAGAGATCACTTGATATTTCCGTTCACTGAAATGATGCCACGTGGACCAGGCATCTTGAGTGTGAGGGAGGCGTAGTGTGGTATTGCATTAAAGTGAGCGAAAGCTTCTTGTCCGAGCAGTGCTTGATAGCCACTTTGGAACGGAGCGATGTGGAAGGTTAAATGCTCGCGACGGAAGTTATCGAGGGAGCCGAATATAACTTGTAGTAGGAGGGAGCCCGTACAACGAGCCCCTGGGCCTGGCGTTACTCCTTTAAAGGTAGTATTGCTATGGCGAATTTTTGTTGGGTCTAACCCCATCTCGCGGATTGTATCCTGATATATTAGGTTTAGATTGCTGCCACCGTCCATCAAGACTCGTGTGAAGTGATATCCGCCAATTACTGGGTCTAATACCAGGGCAGCCCATCCTGCGCGTCGGATACTTGATGAGTAATCGCGATGGTCGAAAGTGATCGGTTGAGACGACCAGTGGCAGGACTTTGCGGTGACAGGCACTTGGGTATATTTTCCTGGGAGTGCCGCGTTGTTTTTTCCCTTGATCACGTGTAACACGTTTACTGTTTTGACTTCTGGTGGAAATTTCTTTTGTTCCCCAGTGTCTTGCTTGGGAGGCTCGTCCTCGTCTTCACTTGGTGTATCCTCCCCCTTGTGTACGGCGTTGAGCTTGCCGGACTGCTTGAAGACCCAACATTCTCTGTGGGTATGATTAGGAAGTTTACCAGGGGTACTATGGATCTGCCATACTTGGTCCAGAATTTTGTTGAGGCTGGACAGTTCATCCCTGGTGCCTTTAGAGGGTGGCTTTTGTTGACCTGGCTGAGAGCTTTTGAATCCGGCGTTTACTGCCGTGCCCTTCGTGATGTCTTCTTTATTCCGGCGTTTGTTATTGCTGTTGCGCCATGATTTCCCATTTCCATCTCTAACTTCAGATGTACTGGGGTCGCTGGTGCTGCATCTGGCTAGCCAGCTGTCCTCACCCGCGCAAAAGCGGGTCATGAGGCTTGTTAATGCGGCCATCGTTCTCGGCTTATTTTGGCCGAGGTGTCTGGCGAGCCATTTGTCACGGACGCTATGCTTAAAAGCTACCAAGGCTTCGGCGTCCGGACAGTCGACAATCTGGTTCTTTTTAGTAAGAAACCTATTCCAAAGCTTTCGGGCTGACTCTCCGGGCTGTTGAGTTATATGACTCAAATCGTCCGCATCCGGAGGTCGGACATAAGTCCCTTGAAAATTTGCCCGAAAGGCGTCTTCGAGCTCTTCCCAACTTCCAATGGAGCTTTCAGGGAGGCCTTTAAGCCAGTGACGAGCTGGCCCTTTGAGCTCGAGGGGTAAGTACTTGATGGCGTGGAGATCATCTCCTCGAGCCATATGGATATGAAGGATGTAGTCCTCAATCCAGACCCCGGGGTCTGTTGTTCCGTTGTATGTCTCTATGTTTACGGGTTTGAATCCCTCTGGAAATTCATGGTCCAGCACCTCATCGGTGAAACATAGGGGGTGTGCGGCACCCCTGTAGCTGGATGTACCGCCTTGTTCGGATGTTTGTTCTGTTGCGTTGTATGCTGGGGCGCGCTTGCGTGGTCCATAGATGGATCTTGTTGCGCCGTCCTTTGGGTGCGAGCCCTCGCATGGGTCGCGTGTTGTATTGTGAGTGGCGTTGTATGCCGCTCTGTGTTGGTAGAGGGGCCGTCTATCCGGCCAGGTGGCTGCTTTGATATTTGGTTGTGGGGGGTCTGAGGCCTCCTCATCGAATTCAGGTAGCAGCTTCCACTTTGGGTAGCTCTTGGAGGGGCGATTGTCGCCGTATCTCGCTGTTGTGTTGAGTATTTACTCCATCTGATTTGGAGTGTGTCTTGCGCAGTCTTGAGCCTTTGCTTCTGCTTTTTAAGACTCCTCGCGGTGGTAACAAGCCTTTTACGGGCATTCTGCTGCTCCGGGTGCCTGTCCGGCGTTATGTCGTCCGGACTATTATCCTTGATAGAATTTGTTTGTTCGGTTTGATTATCCGGGTTGCCGTTGTCCGGCAGCAGTTCGCCCTGCTCCAGCGCTGGGTCTGTGTGATCGTTATTTCTGTCGAGGCGGGATTTGGGGCGGCGCTTGTGTCGCCGCTTTGACTGCTTCTCGAGGGAGCAAGCCTTCGGTGCGTCCTTCCGCTCCTCGTTGTCATCTTTTGGTGCGTCCACCATGTATACGTCATATGATGAGGTGGGCGTTCCAGGGCCCAATGGGCGCTGGTTCTTCATCGTCTCCCTCATCGTCGTCCATACCGTCGATGTCTTCAGAGTCGAAGTCGAGCATGTCGGTTAAATCGTCGACAGTGGCTACAAAGTGGGTGGTGGGTGGGCGTCGAATTTCTTCATCTTCCGTATCCCAATCCTGCTGGCCATGATCCGGGCAGGGCTCTCCTGACAAAGAGAGAGACTTTAGTGTCTTCAATATCGCCGAAAGGCGAGTGCTGAAAGATGTCCGCGGCAGTAAACTCCATGATCGGCGCCCAATCGGATTCGATCGGCAGGGGCGCGGAGGGTTCGGAGTCCGGAGAGGAGTCCGGCTCCTTGGAGTCACGAGTCTCGCGGAGTGCGGGGCTGGTGTTCGGCTCGATCGCCGTTGGGATCGCAGCCCCCGAGGCGGCGTCCAACCACCCATCCTCGATCGGCGCAGTTGGCTCCGAATTAAGGGTCGAAGCCGATGCGGGTGCGGCCTCCAGGGCACTGTTCGGCGGCAGAGCTAGATCATGCTCGTCGTGACAGTGCGGCGCGCTCGGCAGTGGCTCGAATCCGTCGAAGATCAAGTCCCCGCGGATGTCAGCCGTGTAGTTTAAACTTCCAAATCTGACCTGACGGCCAGGGGCATAGCTTTCGATCTGCTCCAGATGGCCAAGTGAATTGGCCCGCAGTGCGAAGCCGCCGAAGAAGATCTGTCCGGGGAGACAAGTTTCACCCTGGATCGCATCACTATCGATGATATTAGGAGCCATCAAGCCTGACGGCGACGACACAGAGGAACTCTCAATGAAAGCACCAATGTCGGTGTCAAAACCGGCGGATCTCGGGTAGGGGGTCCCGAACTGTGCGTCTAGGCCGGATGGTAACAGGAGGCAAGGGACACGAAGTTTTACCCAGGTTCGGGCCCTCTTGATGGAGGTAAAACCCTACGTCCTGCTTGATTAATATTGATGATATGGGTAGTACAAGAGTAGATCTACCACGAGATCGGAGAGGCTAAACCCTAGAAGCTAGCCTATGGTATGATTGTTGTTCTGTATGTTGTCCTACAGACTAAAACCCTCCGATTTATATAGACACCGGAGAGGGTTAGGGTTACACAAAGTCGGTTACAATGGTAGGAGATCCACATATCCGTATCACCAAGCTTGCCTTGCACGCCAAGGAAAGTACCTCCTGGACACGGGACGAAGTCTTCAATCTTGTATCTTCATAGTCCAGGAGTCCGGCCGAAGGTATAATCCGGCAATCCGGACACCCCCTAATCCAGGACTCCCTCAGCGACCAACCAAGAAACGAATAATCTCATAAGAAAGCATTAAGCATAATTAACACCAAATAATGCACCACAAGTAGGATATAATTTCATTGCATGATTATTGACTTTCGTGCATGCATAGGGAATCACAAACCTTAACACCATCAAGATGACTCACATATCACATCATCATATCTCAAAACTATTACTAAGAATCACATTTATTTTGTCCAATGATCTTCATGACATTTTTTCTCCTTTTTTATCCTTCTTGGATATCTATCACCTTGGGACTAATTTTCATGTGTTGCTTTTCAGAAGCTCAAACAAATATAAGTGAAGATCATGAGGACAACAAATTTTCTTTCTCTAAAAATAATTTAATTGAAGCAAGAGATAATTTCTTCAAAATTTTACTAACCCTCAAATAAATATAAGTGAAGCAAGAGAGCATTTCTTCAAAAATAACAAAGCACACCGTGCTCAAAAATATATAAGTGAAGTATTAGAGCAAGTCCATTGCTCATAAAAATTTTAAGTGAAGCATAGAGAGCAATTATAACAAGTCAAGATATAATTTTGGCTCTCTCAAATAGGTGGGTCCAGCAAGGATTGATGACTTAAAACACAAAATAAAATAGGCAAAGACACATATCATACAAGACACTCCAAGCAAAACACATATCATGTGACAAATAAAAATATAGTCTCGAGTAAAATACGGATAGTTGTTGGAAGAAAGCGGGGATGCCACTCGGGGGCATCCCCAAGATTAGTTGGTTGCTCATTCTTGGATAATGTCTTGGGATGCCGGGGCATCCCCAAGCTTAGGCTCTTACATCCTTCCTTCATCCATCGTAAGATAACCCAAAACTTGAAAACTTCAATCACACAAAACTCAACAAAGCCTTCGTGAGATCCGTTAGTATAAGAATAATAAATCACTACTATAAGTGCTAAATCAAACCAATTATTTTTTTGTTTTTGTATTATATCTACTATATTCCAACTTTTCTATGGCAAAAACTCATCAAAGAAAACCATAGAGCCATCAAAATAAGCACACAACACAAAGAAAACATAATCTGTCAAAACAGAACAATCTGTAGCAATCTGACTATTTTGAATACTTCTGTAACTCAAAAAACTCTGAAAAATTAGGACGACCTGAGAAATTTGTATATTGATCTACTGCAATTGGAATGGGTATTTTATCGCTTTCTGGTAAAAAGTGAAAATTATTTTCGTGAGCGCAAAACTTTCTGCTTTTTTCAGCAAGATCAAACAACTATTGCCCAAGAAGATCCTAAAGGCTTTACTTGGCACAAACACTAATTAAAACACAAAAGGCACAATCACAACAGTAGCATAATTGTGCTAACACTCAAAAACAGGAAGCAAAAAGCAAAAATAAAATTTATTCATTGGGTTGCCTCCCAACAAGCGCTATAGTTTTACGCCCCTAGCTAGGCATAAGGCAAGGATCTAAGTTTTGTCATCTTTGTCCAACTCGTCAATCCAACACTTAGAATCCTTCAAAGATTTAACATAAAGACTTTCAATAGCAATACTTCTAGGAGTAAATTTAAAGATTTCATTCTTGCAAAAAGGATCTCTTATCACTTCAACAAAATCAGGGTGGATACTAATTATCTTAAGATCTCCTTTATTGCTATTACTAGAAGTTGCACCCTTGGTTCTGGATCTCCTACTCTTTATGGGAGTTTCCTCAATAATTTTAGTGGTAGTAAAAGCCATGCTTAGATTACTAAATATTTCTTCGAATTTATCGATCCGAGACGGACTTTCTTCTATTCTTTCATGGATTAAGGTACCCCTCTCTTTTAACAACTTATAAATATCGCCCGCTTTTGACCCAAGATTAGTACCAAAATTATTCATCTTTTTATGTATAATTTCCATATGATCTTCAGTCAGCATTTTCTTTTTGATAACATCTAGTCTTTCCATAACATGATCAAGAGTCAAAATTGTTTCATTAACCATAAGAGGTGGTGAGCCCACTAAATTTCTCATAGCATTAAGAGCATCAAAAGGAGGACTCGTTAAGAAATTTCCACCGGTATTCGTATCCAGGACGAATCTATACCAATTGGAGATGCCAACATAAAAAAACGCAGAAGCACAATGGTAGATTGCTTACGCATAGATCTATTATGAGCATTGAAAATTCTATACCAAGCATCTTTTAAATTTTCTCCTCCCCTTTGTTTAAAGTTGAGAACCTCGTTCTCGGGAGTGCAAGCAATAGAGGAGGAATTATCCATAACGGCAAACAAGATCTCACACACAAAAACAGATCCGGCAAGAAAACGGCAAACGGAAAAAGAGAGGCGAATAAAATGGCAATTTTTTGTGAAGTGGGGGAGAGGAAAATGAGAGGCAAATGAAAAATAACGTAAATTACGAGGAGGTGAGATTTGTGATTAGGAACTTGGTTATGATGAAGATCCTCCCCGGCAATGGCGCCAGAAATGGCACGTGGCCGGGAGACTATCTTGACTTGATCCTCCCCAAACGACACCGAAAATTCCTTTTGATGTCGCTTGAAGCTACGTCGGTATTTCCCCAAAGAGGAAGGGATGATGCAGCACAGCGGCGGTTGGTATTTCCCTCAGATATGAAACCAAGGTTATCGAACCAGTAGGAGATCCAAGCAACACAACGTAAACAGCCCCTACACACAAATAACAACCATTCGCAACCCGACGTGTTAAAGGGGTTGTCAATCCCTTTCGGGGTACGGCGCCTCAAGATAGGCAAACGGACGTGAGATAAATTTGTAGTAGATTGATAGATCGAACGCCAAATAAAATAAATAGTGAAAAATTGCAGCAAGGTATTTTTGGGTTTTTGGATAAATAGATCTGAAAATAAAAGCAAGAGAAAAATAGATCGCAAAGGCAAATATATGAGAAAGAAGACCCGGGGGCCGTAGGTTTCACTAGTGGCTTCTCTCAAGAAAAATAGCAAACAGTGGGTTAACAAATTACTGTTGGGAAATTGATAGAACCTCAAATAATTATGACGATATCCAGGCAATGATCATTACATAGGCATCAAGTCCAAGATTAGTAGACCGACTCCTGCCTGCATCTACTACTATTACTCCACACGTCGACCACTATCCAGCATGCATCTAGTGTATTAAGTTCATGGAAAAACAGAGTAATGCAGTAAGAACGATGACATGATGTAGACGAGATCCGTTTATCTATGGCGATAGATATAGATCCCATCTTTTTATCCTTAGTAGCACTGATACATACGTGTTGGTTCCCTTTCTGTCACTGGGTTCAAGCACCGTAAGATCGAACCCACTACCGGGAACCTCTTCCCATTGCACGATAAATAGATCAAGTTGGCCAGACAAAACCCAAATATCGGAGAAGAAATACGATGCTATAAGAGATCATGCATAAAAGAGATTAAAGAAACTCAAATACTTTCATGGATAGAAAATGATAGATCTGATCATAAGCTCAAAGTTCATCGATCCCAACAAACACACACAAAAGAGTTACATCATATGGGTCTCCAAGAGACCATTGTATTGAGAATCAAGAGAGAGAGAGAGAGATGAAGCCATCGAGCTACTAACTACGGACCTGAAGGTCTACATAGAATTACTCACGCATCATCGGAGAGGCACCAATGGAGGTGGTAAACCCCTCTGTGATGGTGTCTAGATTGGATCTAGTGGTTCTGGACTCTGCGGCGGCTGGATGAATATTTCATCGACTCCCCTAGGGTTCTGGGATTTTTGAGATATTTACAGAGCAAAGAGGCGGTCCGGGGGGGGGGGGGTACCCGAGGTGGGCACAACCCACCAGAGCGTGCATGTGCCTCCTGGCGCGCCCTGGTGTTTTGTCCCCTCCTCGGGACTCCCCCCAGGTGCAACCAGGGCCCAACATCTTCCTTCTGGTCCATGAAAAATCCAGAAAGTTTCGTGGCATTTGGACTCCGTTTGATATTGATTTTCTGCGATGTAAAAAACATGGAAAAAAACAGCAACTGGCACTTGGCACTACATCAATAGGTTAGTACCAAATAATGATATAAAATGACTATAAAATGATTATAAAACATCCAAGATTGATAATAAAACAGGATGGAACAATACAAAATTATAGATACGTTGGAGACGTATCAGCTCTCTTCATAAAGGATACAAGTGTGTCCATGTTCCGACCAGTCATTTTTATATTTCTCATGATGTTGTCTTTGATGAGAATCACTATCCCTTCTCAAATATTCTCAACTCACAAACTTTCCTCCAAATATATTCCATCATCACCTATTTCATCTTACATTTCGTAGATGTTGCGTATTCTCCTATTTTGTTTCCTCACCATGGTGCAGGTACCGGGTGTGGTATTCATCTCGAGCTTATGGTTGATGTAGAGGTTCCTAATGCACCTAACGTTGATCGCCTAGTGCTACTTCTTGAGCTTGCGTTGATTTTTCCCTTAAAGAGGAAAGGGTGATGCAGCAAAGTAGAGATAAGTATTTCCATCAGTTAAGAACAAAGGTGTCAATCTAGTAGGAGGCACAAGCAAGTCCCCAATATATGCACATGCACAAAGTAACAAACACTTGCACACAATGCGAAAAAGGGGTTGTCAATCCCTTCACGGTCATGAACAAGAGTGGGATCTGGTAGATATAGGTATAAAAGATAAATAAAAGAGCAAACTAAAGTAAATATAAATAAATTGCAGCAAGGTATTTTTGGGTTTTTTGGTTTATAGATCTAAAAATATATGATGGAAAATAGACCCGAGGGCCATAGGTTTCACTAGAGGCTTCTATCTTGAAAGAAAACATACGGTGGGTAAACAAATTACTGTCAAGCAATTGATAGAAAAGCGCAAAGATTATCTGATCATAAATCCACAATTCATTGGATTTCGACAAACACAACGCAAAAGAATATTACAATGTACAGAACTCCAAGAACATCAAGGAGAACATTGTCTTGAAGATCAAAGAGAGAGAAGAAGCCATCTAGCTACTAGCTATGGACCCTCAGGTCCATAGTAAACTACTCACGCTTCATCGAAAGGGTGGCAAGGTTGATGTAGAGGCCCCCCGTGATTGAATCCCCCTCTGGCAGGGTGCCGGAAAAGGTCACAAGGTGGGATCTCACAGGAACAGAGGCTTGCGGCGGCGGAAAAGGTATTTTTGTGGATGCTTCTAGCATAGGGGGGATATTTGAGGATTTATAGTGCTAGGATTAGGGTTAGGAGACCCCCGGGGGTCTACAAGCCTAGCCCCACCTCCCGGGGAGCGCCCCTAGGGCTTGTGGCCACCTCATGTTTCTTCTGGCCTCCTCCCGAAGCTTCCTAGGTTTCTTCTGGGCCAAGAAAAATCATCGTAAAGTTTTATTCTGTTTAGACCCCATTTGATATTCCTTTTCTATAAAACTCAAAAACAAGGGAAAATGGAAACTGGCACTGGGCTCTGGGCTCTTGGTTAATAAGTTAGTCCCAGAAATAATATAAAATAGCATATTAATGCATATAAAACATCCAAAATAGATATTATAATAGCATGGAACAATCAAATATTATAGATACGTTGGAGGCGTATCACCTAGTCTTGCATGGCTAGGGCGTCCATCGTGTGCAGCCGGACGGGCGCCATGAAGTGGCAGCCCCGCATGAGCCAGCGTTCACTGACCTGGAGCCAGCCGAGCCGACATCTCTTGTGCATGGCTCTACCACTGAGTCAGCCCCTGGGTCAGTTTTGGCGCGCACTCCCGAGCTGTCCTCCATGGCTCATGATGCGTCCGAACTAGAAGCCTCAATGCCTTCCACACCGTTCCTAGTGTGCCATGTTGCGGCGGCCCACGATATCCCTAGATCAACATTGCCTGGGTTGGCATCTCTGGAATCTGCGTCGCCTGCTCCTATTCCACCTCCAACACTGCCACATGCTCTAATTGCTCCTCAGCGTGTGAACACGCGTCGTCAGAGTGGCATTTTCAACCAAAACAATGGACGAGTGGCACTGCTGCATGGCTAGCTTCTGGTATGGCACACGCGGTTGATGATCCAAGTTCGGAACCTCGTCATTTTCAAGCGGCGATGAGCATCCCCACTGGAGAGCTGCCATGGAACAGGAATGTTTTCCATCGCAGAAAAATGAGACCTGGACACTCATTCCTCCTGTCTCAGGGGTTAATGTGATTGAGTCCAAGTGGGTATTTAAAGTCAAGAAGCATGTTGATGGATCTGTTGAATGCTATAAAGCACGACTGGTTGACCGAGGATTTAAACAATGTTATGGTCTTGATTACGAAGACACTTTCAGTCCTGTCGTCAAGCCTACCACCATTCGACTTCTTCTCTCATTGGAAGTTACTCAAGAATGGTCTCTTCGACAGTTTGATGTTCAGATTGCATCCCTTCATGGTGTCTTAGAGGAAGAATTTTACACGTGGTAACCTCCTGGTTTTGTTGATCCTGATCGGCCTCATCATCTTTGACGGCTGATCAAGGCGATTTATGGTCTCAAACAGGCTCCCCGTGCTTGGCATGCTCGTCTTGGTTCCACTCTTCGCTCACATGGCTTTGTTCCATCTACTGCAGACAGATTCGTATTTCTTTTGGTTTATGTTGATGATATTATTCTCATCAGTTCATCATCCGTTGCTGCTGATCGACTGATCCTTAGTCTTCGACATGACTTTGTTGTTAAGGATCTTGGGCCGCTTCACTATTTTTTGGGTCTGGAAGTTACACATACTGCTGGTGGTCTCTCGCTTACTCAGAAGAAATATTCCTTGGATCTTCTTCGATGTGCTAGTATGGTGAAGTGTAAGCATGTTTCTACGCCCATGTCTGTGACGGAGAAGCTTTCTGCTGACATTGGTGTGCTTCTTAATGTTGAGGACGCTACTCAGTATCACAGCACAGTTGGTGGTCTACTATACCTCACTATCACTCGACCATACATTTCCTTTGGGGTTAATCGTGTTTGCCAGTATCTTCATCCACCTCGTGATACCCACTGGTCGGCAGTTAAACGCATTATGCGTTAAGTTTGTCTCACTGCCTTGTTTGGACTACATCTCCTGCCTGCTTCCTCTATGTTGTTGTCTGCCTTTTTTGATGTGTATTGGGCGGGAAGTCCGGATGATCGGAAATCCATGGGGGGATTTGATGTGTTTCTTGGTTTGAATCTGATCACCTGGAATCCTCGAAAGCAAGTCACTATTTCTTGTAGTAGTACAGAAGCAGAATACAAGGCTGTTGCAAATGCTACTGTTGAGCTCATTTGGGTATAGTATTTGCTGCGAGAATTGGGTATCTCACAAGATATGCCTCCAATACTTTGGTGTGAAAATATTATAGCCACTTATCTCTCATCTAATCATGTCTTCCACTATGACGCTAATGACCCACAAGTATAGGGGATCTATCATAGTCCTTTCGATAAGTAAGAGTGTCGAACCCAACGAGGAGCAGAAGGAAATGACAAGCTGTTTTCAATATGGTATTCTCTGCAAGCACTGAAATTATCAGTAAAAGATAGTTTTGTGATAAGGTAATTCGTAACAGGTAACAAGTAACAAAAGTAAACGAGGTGCAGCAAGGTGGCCCAATCGTTTTTGTAGCAAAGGACAAGCCTGGACAAACTCTTATACAAAGGAAAGCGCTCCCGAGGACACATGGGAATTATCGTCAAGCTAGTTTTCATCATGCTCGTATGATTTGCGTTCGTTACTTTGATAATTTGATATGTGGGTGGACCGGTGCTTGGGTACTGCCCTTCCCTGGACAAGCATCCCACTTATGATTAACCCCCCTCGCAAGCATCCGCAACTACGAAAGAATAATTAAGGTAAACCTAACCATAGCATGAAACATATGGATCCAAATCAGCCCCTTACGAAGCAACGCACAAACTAGGGTTTAAGCTTCTGTCACTCTAGCAACCCATCATCTACTTATTACTTCCCAATGCCTTCCCCTAGGCCCAAACAACGGTGAAGTGTCATGTAGTCGACGTTCACATAACACCACTAGATGAAAGACAACATACATCTCATCAAAATATCGAATGGATACCAAATTCACATGGCTACTTATAGCAAGACTTCTCCCATGTCCTCAGGAACAAATGTAACTACTCACAAATCATATTCATGTTCATAATCAGAGGGGTATTAATATGCATAAAGGATCTAAACATATAATCTTCCATCGAATAAACAAACTAGCATCAACTACAAAGAGTAATCAACACTACTAGCAACCCACATGTACCAATCTGAGGTTTTGAGACAAAGATTGGATACAAGAGATGAACTAGGGTTTGATAGGAGATGGTGCTGGTGAAGATGTTGATGGAGAATGACCCCCTCCCGATGAGAGGATCGATGGTGATGACGGTGCTGATGATTTCCCCCTCCTGAAGGGATGTTTCCCTGGCAGAACAGCTCCGTCGGAGCCCTAGATTGGTTCCGTCTCGAGACAACGCCGCTTCGTCTCGAAAGCTTTCTTATGTTTTTTTCCAAGGCAAAAGACACCTTATACCAGAATATGGGAATCGGGGGGCTTCTAGGTGGCCCATGAGGCAGGGGGTAGGGCGCGCCCTCCATCCTCATGGACAGTGTGTGGCCCCCCACTACTACAGGATGCTGCTAACGCGACACTACAATTAGAGACCCTTCGAGAAACTGTGTGCGATACAATAATCGCAAACGGTGGTGTATGAAAACCGTCAAAAAAGGAGAAAAGGTTTGCGATGGAGGATGCATCAAACACAGGTCAGATTTTAGTTGCGTGTGGGATGAAGGGCATACGGTTCAGTTCAATTAATTGTTTGCGATGAGGACGAACAAAAGAAACGAGCAGCCAGATGAAGGCGTGTGCGATACCCAGCATATGGTTCACTCGAATGAACTGTTTGTGATTAGGCAACACAAAAGAAACAGGCAGCCAGATGAAGGTGTGTGCGATATACAACATACGGTTCACTCGGATGAGCTGTTTGTGATTAGGCAACACAAAAGAAACGGTCAGCCAGATCAAGGTGAGAACAGAAATGGTTCAACTTAACAAGACGTGTGTGTTGTGTGATGGGATTGCATGCGGTTCACTCGGCCCTTGTCGTCAGTGTGTGACCTCTGTGGCAACCATTCGGTCCACAGGTGCCTCTTCGTGTACTGTGGCAACCGTCCACCGACTCTTCGCCTTTCCCTCTCGATTTGGAACTGCTGTCGCACGCTAGCTCTTCCTCCCTCCTCCATTTGCCTTCATCCTTCCTTATGCCATTGTTTGATCGTCTTCCCCATGGAGGGAACAAGCCGGAAACAACCCCGTTATTCTTGCCCCAATCTGAATGATGATGCCGTGGAGGAACTCCTTGATCAGTGCGATGTCATCACCTCGGCTAGCATGGCAGGTTCGTTCAAGATCATTCTCGACTCAACTAATAACATCATTACAAGGAACCCAAGGGTCTAGGAGCGGTTCGATCTCCCCTATCTTCTCCACCGTGACCCTGCTAACTGGCGCGGGGACGAGGGAAGCCTCGCCTTGTGTAAGTTGATGCCACTTGATAATGATACTTATGATGTTAAGATGCCATCGCTTGAGGGCAAGGCTTGGGCAGGTGCAAATGGTGATTGGGTTGTTTATATTGGGTACAACTGCGAGTGGGAACTTGTGAATGTGTACAGTTGTCACCAGGTTCCACTTCGAAAAATCTCAGACGACTGCCCAGAGGTTGAGTACACTGGTATTCTACGTGAGTTCAAATACGATCATGCTGACTGTCGTCTACAGAAGATAGCAATTTGCCGAGTTCCAAACCACTCTTGGGATGATAGGAATGCTTATGTTGTCGCTATCTTCGACAAGCTTGTTGCCGTCCTTCATGGTTCGACTCGATGGATATTGCTCAAAAATTAATTTCTATACATGGATGAGTACTGTGATGCAATTCAATACGAGGGTCTTGTGTTTGCTGCCACCACTCGTGGTACTGTTTTTGCATGGAATCCTCATGATTTCCGTAAGTTTGTCTTCCACCGTAATTATAATTGTTTCATCCACATGCATGCAGGTTAGCTAGTTCCCTTTACTAATTAACCTTCTTGTGTTTCCAAGGTCCTGTGAACATTCCACCACCTATACTTGAAAATTTTATTCATGAGCATGAGGATGAGCAGGACCCATATACTCAGTAGCGCGTGGCAACTTATTCTGATGGATCACCTCTTCTTGTCTGTATACGTGGCACTGTTGATGTTACTAAGGAAGCAGGTGTTGTCTCGTATGGTCGCACTCTCGGGACATATTCCAACATCCGTTGCAGGGGATTCAGATGGATACTAGTGTACTAGCGCCAACACCTTCTCCGTGGTTCAATATTGAATGTCTTGGAGGAAACTCGCTCTTCCTTGGACAAAACTATCCAATGATGGTGGAAGGCGATCCAGCTGTTGTTGACACAACATTACTATCATTTATGAGAAGCAACTGTATCTATACCTCGGACATTACTATGCTTCCCTACCATCCCAATATGGGTCCTGACATAGGCCGCTTCAGCCTCGATGATCAGTCCTGCGTTGGTCTCGAGATTGACAGTAGCTGGCCCTTCCCAGATAATCACTTCTGGTTCAAAGCAAGCGTTTCCAACGCCGACAAGTGGTTGAGCTGAAGTTCATTTCATCGCTTTGTTATTTGTTGTGTGAGAAAAAGTTTACTAGAATCTTTTGTTGGAAATGATCTATAATCCAACGTGTATCCTCGTTGTCGTTGTGGGTTGATGACTTGTTGTATGTAATCAATGGTACATTTGCATATGCGTCCATGAACTCACGCCTGCTAGTGGTGTCCATATGAACATTGCTAGTGAATTTAGTTGCAAAAATTAGAGAGTGCTAGTGATTTGTAGCTGCATATTTTGACGTGTTACAAGGTTGACAAATGGCAATGTTACTAGATAAACAAATGTCAATCTTCCCAGATTGAGAAATGGCAACATACACAAAATGACAGATATGCAAATCTTACCCAATTGTTTGTACGTGGTTGCACACGGTTCATACAAAACAGCCGTTTGCGTTGAAGGGATGCAGAAATTCTGCTCGCCATATTTTCCCCTGGCTTCCTAGGGAAGCTGTCCGTTTGCATACAGGTGTTTTAACTAAAACGTTTGCGATGAGTGTCTTATATTTAAAAACCGTTGACGTTTTTTTAAAAGAAAATCATTTGATAAGTCTGTACATTAAGAGAGAAAAACACAAGTTCGTTCAAACCATATCTTTCATTCAGTCACACTGCGAATTTATATTCATATGATCGAGAATTTGAGATACAGAATTAAACCCCAAAAAAAACTATTTCCAGCGGTGGCGGAGGCGGCGTGCCGCGCCGTCGTTGTCGTTGTCGTCCTTCGGGACGCCGTTGTTGAAGTCTTCAAGGCAGCACAAAATGTTCTTCACTTGTAAATCAAACATCATGTCGTCGCGTGATTGATGGGCGGGGCACGGGAGGACGACAATGGTGCCGCTGAGAGCTAGCGGTCGAGGGCAGCGTCCCATGCCGCTGAGGGGGGGGGGCGCACGGGCACGGGCATGGCGGTTGCAGCCAAACGCATGGGGACTGACGCTATGTTGGGTGGAGGGGCGCGGCGGGTGCAGCCAAATGCACGGGGGCCGGCGCCACAGTGGGTGGAGGGGCGCACACGGGCGCTGGCGCTGGCATGTACACGAGCTCGCGCGGGTCCACGGAGACCTCGCTGACGCCCGTGGCTTGCAGCTCTGTGATAGTGCTCGGCAACGAGCTCGTCAATGCTACGGGGATGGTCACTGGTGCAGGTGCTGGGATGGGAGCTAGGACGGGAGCGCGGGCAGCAACCGCCGTGGCCAGCTCGTTCTGGGCCATGTCCATGAGGCCCTATTCCTCCTTATTTTCTATCTCCTCCGGCTCGGAGTCGACTTCACCAAACTTGAAGAGTAGTGGCAGATGATCATTCTGCGCCATGGCGGTGGAGGTCTGCGGGGGGGGGGGGGAGGAATGGGAGGCAAACAGTAAGGCCGCCCATATTAAACAACGGCTCGGGCGCCATTAATGGAGAGGAAGGTGGGTGGCCATGGAAGTCAAAGGGCTTGCTTCCCAGTGAGCCTATGCAGCGTACAGCTCACACGCTTCCCGGTGAGCTTGCGCATTGGAGGACAGCTTGCACGCCTCTCGGTTAGCCTGCACACCGGACTGCGCTCGCACGCCTCCCGTTCAGTCAAGGTTAAGTAGCTATCTGCACGACACCCCCTCCAACCATTAAAACCAAGACACGTGGCATCACGTGAATGGTTAACAAAACGCACACAATTTGAATTATACAAACATTTGAGATATTAAAGTGGCAACTATTTTTTTCAAAATGTCTTTTTTGGCTGTCATTATTCGAGTGCGCCTTCTCTCAAAATGGACACAGAAAATAGCACATCATTTCAGGTGCCATTCCATGATAGCATGCCAAGTTTCATGAATTTCAGACGAGTTTTGGATTTACTAGAATTTAAAAACCAGGCATCTCAATGCTTTGCTGGCAATCAACGGTGCCCTGGTGTTTGAAATTCATTCCATTTCTTGCATGGGACCTAGCATGCACCCAAGGACACATATTTGATTTTTCAACCAATTTATATGCACTGGAGCATGCACATGTAGTTCAAATTTGAATTATGCACATAAATTCATTGAAATCTATTTTAAAGCATAAAAATGTCCAAAAGAACCCCAAAAAATCACAAAAATTGACACAACACTCCTGTTGTTCTATGTTGACACGAGAAAATTTTTGGAAGCAATAAGAGGCAGTGGATATCGTTTCGTCCCCAAAGGTGGGACGTTCCCAACCGAAACATTGATGCTTGTTGTGAGAAGCTCTGGTTTGTGAGAAGCATATACCCAAACCTGCCCCAAACATGACAATTTTTTTACCATGGCATGTTGATGCCGCTCCATGAAAGCATGCCAAGTTTCTTGAATTTCAGACGAGTTTTGGATTTACTAGAATTTAAAAATGAGGCATCTCAATGTTTTGCCGGCAATCAACGGTGCCCTGGTGTTTGAAATTCATTCCCATTTCTTGCATGGGACCTAAGCATGCACCCAAGGACACATATTTGATTTTTCAACCAATTTATATGCACTGGAGCATGTGCATGTAGTTCAAATTTGAATTATTCACATAAATGCATGGAAAACTCAGTTAATGCATAAAAATGTCCAAATGAACCCCGAAAAATCCCAAAAATTGACACAACACTCCTATTGTTCTATGTTGACACGAGAATTTTTTTGAAAGCAATAAGAGGCAATGGATATCGTTTCGTCCGCAAAGGTGGGACGCTCCCTACCGAAAGCATCATGCTTGTTGTGAGAAGCTCTAGTTTGTGAGAAGCATATACCCGAACCTGCCCCAAATGGGACAATTTTTTTAACAAGGCATGTTGATGCCGCTCCATGATAGCATGCCAAGTTTCATGAACTTAATACAAGTTTTGGATTTACTAGAATTTAAAAACCAGGCATCTCAACGTTTTGCTGGCAATCAATAGTGCCCTGGTGTTTGAATTTCATTCCCATCTCTTGCATGGGTCCTAGAAATTCACCCAAGGACACACATGTGATTTTTCAACCAACCTTAGTGCATTGGAGCACGTGCTTGTAGTTCAAATTTGAATTATGCACATAAAATGCCTAGAAAACCCAGTTAATGCATAAAAAAGGCCAAACGAACCCCGAAAAATTCCAAGATTGAACACAACACTCATGTTGTTCTATGTTGACACTAGAAAATTTTTGGAAGCAATATGAGGCAACGGATATTATCCCGTCCCCGAAGGTGGTATGTTCCTTATCAAAACCATCATGCTTGTTGTGAGAAGATCTAGTTTGTGAGAAGCTTATACCCGAACCTGCCCCAAATGGGACAAAATTTTCACCACGGCATGTTGATGCCTCTCCATGATAGCATGCCAAGTTTCATGAATTTCATATGAGTTTAGAATTTACTAGAATTTAAAAACCAGGCATCTCAACATTTTGCCGACAATCAACAGTGCCCTGGTGTTTTAATTTCATTCCCATCTCTTGCATGGGACCTAGTAATTCACCCAAGGACACACATGTGATTTTTCAACCAATTTTGGTGCATTGGAGCATGTGCTTGTAGTTCAAATTTGAATTATGCACATAAAATGCCTAGAAAACCCAGTTAATGTATAAAAAAGGCCAAATGAACCCCGAAAAATTCCAAGATTGAACACAACACTCCTGTTGTTCTATGTTGACACTAGAAAAAATTTGAAAGCAATAAGAGGCAACGGATATCGTCCCGTCACCAAAGGTGATACATTCCCTATCGAAACCACCATGCTTGTTGTGAGAAGCTTATACCTGAACCTGCCGCAAATGGGACAAAATTTTCACCACGGCATGTTGATACCGCTCCATGATAGCATGCCAAGTTTCATGAATTTCAGACGAGTTTTGGATTTACTAGAATTTAAAAACCAAACATCTCAACATTTTGCCGGCAATCAACAGTGCCATGGTGTTTGAATTTCATTCCCATCTCTTGCATGGGACCTAGAAATTCACCCAAGGACACACATGTGATTTTTCAACCAACTTTGGTGCATTGGAGCATGTGCTTGTAGTTCAAATTTGAATTATGCACATAAAATGCCTAGAAAACCCAGTTAATGTATAAAAAAGGCCAAACGAATCCCGAAAAATTCATTCACATTTCTTCCATGGGACTAAGCATGCACTGAAGGACACGGATTTGATTTTTCAACCAATTTGTGTGCACCAGAGCATGTGCATGTAGTTTAATTTTGAATTGTGCACCTGAAATGACTAGAAAACCAGTTTAATGTACGAAATGTCCAAACGAACCCTGAATAATTCCAATTCTTTTATGACACACATACAGTTGCATGTTCACTGCAGATAAAAGGTCTAGCAATTCAAACACCGTCCATTGCCGCTGTGACCCCATTTTGTAATTCAAGTAGATCCCACACAGTATATTCTCACCAACCGTGTGAGATGTAGTACAAAATATCTTGGAGCACCGTCGGTGTATAGGACGCCTATGGCTTACGCGAGAAGGTGTGTCGGCTACAGTCCATAGCCGGCGTGTCAAGCACACTAGCTCGCTCCCCCAAAACTCCCGCCTCTCCATCCCTCGCATTGTCGAAAATATCTACCGCCTTGAAGGTTTTAATGTTTGGTAGAACACAATTAGTATGTGCGGACCGTGTGCGATGTCTGTTACTCCCGCTCTACTTCAGTCCCTTGATTCAAATTTTCAGTAGCCCTGGCATTTTACTCCCGCCTTTGCATCCCTCGCAATCTCAAAAATATCTGCTCGCCCTTGATCCAAATTTTCAGTAGCCCTGCCTTCTTACTCCCTCCTAGTAAAATTTTCAGTTGCTGCAGTATTTCCTCAAACACAACCTCCGCTCACACAGACACACACAACCCTCAAAAACATTGGTAGGTCGCCGCCATCACCGGCGCATCCATCCTCAACCTATGCCTGTGTGCCGGGGAGCTCAACTAGCCAGTGGCCAAAAAGAGGTTTATCGCGGCCTTTTCGCCCGACGCCAGCGAGGTGGCCGCCGAGGTGTTCCTGTCGTCCTCCGCGGGCCCGATCCGCCGTCACTGGTCCCTCGATCCGCCCGCCGCCATGCCCCTACGTCGGTTCAAGGACTTCCCCATCCTCCCCTAGACCCGGCAGCCGATGAAGATCTACTTTGGGGTCTGTTAGCGGTGGTGGGAGAGCTGGGTCGCTGAGATTACAGATCGAGAGACCCACACCAGCCGGTGGCTCGGTAGCTTCCACACGGCTGAGCTCGCGGCCATGGAGTACGACTATTGGCAGGTTTGCTACCATGGCGCGATGGCTAGGCTCAATTTCCCCTTCGGCACACGCCCGGTCCACCTCGTTCTGCCGGAGCCAGGGGCGGTGAGCTCGGCTATGGCGCGGGAGGACCGTGAGGCGTGGGAGCGTCTTGAGGACGAGGCCGCTGACGAGGCCTACATGCAAGAGCTTCGTTGGCAGCACCCGGAGCTCGTGGAGGCGGAGCGGGCGATCTTTGCCGGTGCAGAGGGCGGCGAGGTTATCGCGCTCTCCTCTGATGACGAGGTCGAAGGCGGCGATGACGGCGACACGAAGGGCGGCGCGGTTATCGCGCTCTCCTCTGATGACGAGATCGAAGGTGGCAGCGACGGTGGCTCAGAGGGCATCAAGGTGGGCCCCTAGGACGAGGAGATCGACATCGACGAGTGGAGGAGTGCCTTCCCCAATGACCCCGATCACGGTACTGGCCCGGACCCGGTTTGCGGCACACTATACATGACGAGGAAGAATTGGCTCGACCTCTACTTCGACCGAAAGTAGTTTAGCTTAGTTTAAATTTATGTTTTATGTTTGGTTATGCAAAACTATCTATGTTTATGTTTGAATGCATGCTACTTTTGATTGAACCTGCTTTGAACTTGATCAAATTGAAGTTTACAACCTTAATTTTAGGGGATCGACTAGAAAAGGCCAAAAATTGCTGGAGTATATATATATATCCACTAAGGGCTTTAGTCCTTTAACTTTTTAAGGATCGCCTACAGATGTCCTTATGACTTGTTTATTTCAGTTCTTCACAATGTGATGCTCTATATGTGCAACTATTTGCTGTGCAGTTCAATTTCATCAATAATAGTTTCAACAATACCACTATGAATTACGATATTTGGTTGCTATTAAGGATATTGCAGTTAACGTGCCTTTTCGTTTTTCAATTGTTGTTTAGCAACATGCATTGTACCGAATGATTAAATATGCAATCCCAGGCTACATAGCAACAAGGAAGAGTGTTACCTTAATGTTCTGATGATGTCTAGATATACATGTAATAAAATCTTATATAATGGGATGGATGGAGTGTTGTACTACATCATTTTTCAATTATTGTTTAGCTTCTAATATTAACTTGGCGCTTTTAGGTACATATATCATTGCCAAAGATCCACACTTCGACCCTTTCTGTGTATGGGGCAATGAGATATTCATGAACCAGCATCAAGTGAGGAAACTGATAAAGATTGTTACTAAAATGGGTCAAAATATGTCAATCGAACTATTTGTTTACACTTTATGCAAGACAACAGTGAACTGCAGGATGGTAAGTAAGAACCATGTAGCCTTCTTTTTAATGCCCGTAATGAGTTGTGTTAGATGACAATATCTGAATCTTTTTTCTTTTTTAGTGGATCCTGAAGCAGTTTACTCAAGATTACCTCTCAAACTACATGATTGGTGGACAACCATCACAGGGGGTTGTACTAGAGTCCTGCATGCCTTCTGCACCCAGGAGAGCACAATAGGGCCATTCCACTTCACCTTGTTCAGCAACTGGAATGTCTGTCGCCTCTTTCTTTACCATCTGTAATAGTACAAGTATAGAACCCTGGTACATTAGTCTTTATTTGGTGCTTCTGTAATTCTTAAACATATGTACCTGTGAATCGAATAATGCATTGGTTGTTTGAACTTGATGGATATGAATAAAGCTATAGCCTACTTCCTACTTTCAAGTTTAAATTAGGTACAATTTTAAATATCAGCAATTCAATTAGGGAGAAATTACATTATGCGGGTCATTACGGCACACACGGTTGGTAAAACACAAACGTTTGCGATATACACCATAATCCGAGACGGTTCACAGAGAGGAAACATGTGCAAGCATGCACAGAGTTGCTGTTTGCAAAGCGTGTGTGATGTCAGACACTATCACATATGGTGTGGGAAAACTAAATGTGTGTGATTGTCTACCTATCGTACACGGTTTATAATCATGAACTGTTTGTGATGTGCCAGGCATCGTAAATCTCCCATGCCTAGAATCTTCCTAGAATCACCTAGAAAACTGTTGTGTCTGGAATCTACCTGGTTTTAGGTAGAACCACAAAACTCTGACTGTGATGGCAATGCGAGCACAAATGAGTGGCAAGGATGAAGCATTTGGGATATTTGAGATATCAGAAATGGTTATACAGGGAGAACTGTATGCATCAAGGCTCCCTATCCCCAACGGTTTCTGGGTTGTGTGGGAAGGACCCCCTATCGCCCACACTCACTTGGAGAGGTTCCATATGCCGTCGCGGAAAGGGGTTAAAAACCATTTGTTTAGGACCGACACGCACCAGTGCCCCTCTGGTGCTTCCTTTGCGCAATATTTTTTATATATTCCAAAACTGACTTTCATGGAGTTTTAGGACTTTTGGAGTTGTGCAGAATAGGTATCTAATATTTGCTCCTTTTCCAACCAAGAATTCCAGTTGCCGGCATTCTCCCTCTTCATGTAAACCTTGTAAAATAAGAGAGAAAAGGCATTAGTATTGTGACATAATGTGTAATATCAGCCCATAATGCAATAAATATCGATATAAAGGCATGATGCGAAATGGACGTATCAACTCCCCCAAGCTTAGACCCCGCTTGTCCTCAAGCGGAAGCCGATATCGAAAACTATGTCCGCATGTTTAGAGATAGAGGTGTAGATAAAATAAAATACGGGCATAAGGGCATCATGATCATTCTTAGAATAGCAACATATATAGTCATATGATTTCTTACGCTAAAGTAACAATCTATTCACAATGTCAAGTATGAATCAGAAACTTCATTGAAAAACTAGCAAACTATAATCTCAGTCATTGAAGCAATTGCAATTTATCATAACATCGGAAAGAGTCAATATAAGAGCATTTCAGCAAGTCCACATACTCAACTATCATTTAGTCTTTCACAATTGCTAACACTCACGCAACACTTATGGGTATGAAGTTTTAATCGGACACAGAGAAAGATAGGGGCTTATAGTTTTGCCTTCCAACCTTTTACCTCAAGGGTAATGTCAACAATAATAGTTTATGATAACCCACATCAAATTGGATATATATATATATATATCAGGATCTTTCCAACACATAGTGCTTGCCAAAGGATAAAGTGTAAAAAGGAAAGGTGAAGATCACCATGACTCTTGTATAAGGTATAAGACAAAAATAAAAGATAGGCCCTTCGCAGACGGAAGCAGAGGTTGTCATGTGTTTTTATGGTTGGATGCACAAAATCTTAATGCAAAAGAATGTCACTTTATATTGCCACTTGTGACAGGGACTGAGGGAGTCCTGGATTAGGGGGTGTCCGGATGGCCGGACTATACCTTCAGCCGGACTCCTGGGCTATGAAGATACAAGATTGAAGACTTCGTCCCGTGTCCGGAAGGGACTTTCCTTGGCGTGGAAGGAAAGCTTGGCGATATGGAGATGTAGATCTCCTACCATTGTAACCGACTTTGTGTAACCCTAACCCTCTCCGGTGTCTATATAAACCAGAGGGTTTTAGTCCGTAGGACAACCACTAGTGCAGAACCGGCCAATAGCACCGGTTCGTAAGGCCCTTTAGTGCCAGTTTCGTAACCGGCGCTAAAATGTAGGCACTAAAGCCCCCCCCCCTTTAATACCGGTTCAGCACAAACCAGTGCTACAGGGCAACCACGTGGCACGAGCCAGCTTCGAGGGCAGGGAGCCCTTTAGTACTGGTTGGTGTCACCAACCGGTATTAAAATGTTGGGGGGTTTTGGGTTTATGATTTCTTTTTCATTTAATTTTGTGTTTTCCATTTAATTCTTTTTTGTTTGCTGGTATTTTACGATGCTACATATTGTACACGTTATGCATATATATAAATAGAATTTCTAGTAGAACCGATCATATATATATATATATATATATATATATATATATATATATATATATCATCGAATGTCTCACAACCACCATTAATTAATTCACACATATATACACACATGTATATATATACAATTTCTCCTAATTGGTGCCTTCGGAGCACAATAACAATTGGAACTGGTTCATGGGGGCGGTAGCGGGTAATAGTATTCTCCTTTGGGATCTATGACCTGGTCGAGCAAACATCCTGCTATTTCCTCTTGAATTGCTTCTATGCGGTCCTGTGCTAGGAGCTTGTCCCGCACCTCTTTGAACTGTTAAGAAGGAGATCAATATGCATGTGTATTAGTTGTGTGACTAGATATCGATAATGGTGTAAAAATTGTGAATAGTGTTCTGACAATCGATATCGTACCCACTCCTGTCTTTGAGATTTGCTCCTTTCGTATGCCATCATGTGAATGTTCTCGCAAACATAGTATGCACATAGATCATTCCCCGGCGCCTGCTTCAGGGCCTTTACGAGAATGGAATTTTGATCAGATAATAATTAATCAAGCATAATAATTAAAGAGATGGCAGCTAGCTAGTACTACTTAATTACTTACCTTGGGTCGATACCATTTCAGACTTTGTTTCCATGGGCCTGGAGTGACCCTGATGAACTTTGCCCAAGCCCTGCCCGCCGACAAAGAAAATGTATAGATGGGTTATTAAATAGTTGTTATCAGGAAATGACGAACTAATTAAATAGGCTGAGATATAGTTAATAATGATTGAAATTACTTGTTGACTATCCCCTTCACGATGGTGTAGTCACTTGCTTTCTTAAGTAGCGAGTCTAGTACTTCAACTGTTCCTTCATCAACTTTAATGATTAACAAGATCCAGTAAAATCTGCATGCACACACGTTTGCATGTCTTAATTAAGCGGCATATGTAAGCAAAAACATGTAGCTATAGCTAGTAGGGAAAAACAGAATTTGTAGTACAAGACAGTGTGACTCACTGGAAGTTGTAAGGAAGTAGTATATCTTCATTGTATTTGAGTTCCTTGAAGAACTGTAGCATGCTTTCCTCTACACATTTTGCGTGATATGGATCTATTTTCCATGTGTATTCATTAATGGTATTTGGGTCAACGAACCCAATGCCATAGCGTCCACCTTTTTTCATTTCATAAATCTTCATCCTTCATAATACCACAGAAAAGAATATAGTGAGGATAATTACAGGTAATGATTGATCAAAATGATCAGCTAGCTTGAGACTTAAATTACAGAAAGAAATCACTTACAGACAATAGCAACTGACGATAGATTTGTCGAGTGCGTCTTTATTGTATAGCTGAAAAAGTTCTGAATACTCAACGGTCACAGCTTTCTTATGTTAGTAATGCTCCTCGTTGACATTCACCATGAGGGACTCTCGATTGGAAATCTTGGTAATGTCCATGTACCATTGATGCAATTCATACATTCTCGTTGGGAGCTTATTGACCTCCTATGGCTCGACCAAAGGTTGGCCCCGGGCATATTTTCGTTTTATTTCCTCCTCTCTAGTCGGAGACATGGGCTCGATATCGAGGAGTTATCCAACAGTGATCCCGACCGATTCAGCCTGCGCAATATGCTCCTCGGCTATTACCACATCGCCCACCCCGGGAACGTTAACGGTTTGCCCACAATAATATTGGGCGCGCCTACTCTCATGTGTTGTTGGCACAACAAGCGGGGGGATTGATTGCGCCACCTGTTCTCCCAGCTGGGGAATGGTTTTACCGCATTTTTTGCCAGCTGATTTGCTCGAGCTCGAGCTCACCTCTTTCTGTAGACGTGCTCGATTTAACTTCCTGAGGTGGCACTCATAGTCTGTGTTAACAGGCTTGGGAGCTGGTGGTCTAGCCATACGAATGAAGTGGTCAATCTTTTCCACAGGCACTTTCTCCCTTGGCGGTGGTGGCGGTTTCGGTGCAAAATGGGCTTCCACCTCGGCCTTCGATATGGCTACGTTTTCCTTCTCGGACTTGTCGTAAGGCCTCTGCGGAAGAAGCGCGAGGCTTGGACCATATTGAAATCGCTTGCCTCCGCCTGTACCTGCAGTACTACCTCGACTTGTACCGCTACGCACCATAGATGAGGTGGCTCTCTTCCGTGATTGTTGAGGCGGCGAAGACGGCTGACGTGGCTGAGTTGGAGGAGGAGTGGCCTGAAGTTGTGCCGGACTTGTAGGAGGAGTGGCCTGAAGCTGTGCCGGACTTAGAGGAGGAGTGGCCTGACGCTTTGCCGGACTTGGAGGGGGAGGAGTGGCCTGAAGCTGTGCCAGACTTGGAGGAGGAGTGGCCAGACGCGTTGGTGGACTTGGAGGAGCGGGAGTCTGCTGACTCGGTGGCGGACTGCGACGAGGAGTCGGATGACGCGGTGTCGGTGGCCTTCGAAAGATGATGCAATCCTTTCTCCATAGGATGATACGATGGTTGGCCTCTCCTAGTGTGTGCTCATCGTCACCTCCAGGAATGTCAAGCTCTAGCCCCGAATATTGGTCCACCACCTCATCAACCAAGACACGAGCATAGCCCGCTGGAATCGGGTTGCAATGGAAGGTTGCCTCGGGGGGATTTGTAAAAGCAAGGGTGTCCGCCATCTTCATGGATATGTTCTTCATTTTGAAGTGTAGCTCGCAGTTAGTGTTCTCCATGATGTCATCCACTGGGTAGCTATCCAGCAATGCGTCGTCCGGGGCGGAACCCACGCTGCTTCTCGACATGGATGGGATGATGCTATCCATTGGTGGATCATCCGCTAGCTGCTGAGACCCCCTTTGCTGGCTAAGTGAGTCGATCTGCTCCTGCTGCCGCTGGAATTTGATTGCCAAGTCCGCGTGCGCTGATTCTAGGCCTTGAAGGCATTCATAGTCTAGCTTCCTCTGCTCCTCCTCCATCTTCCTCTTCTTCTCCTCCACAATCTTCTTTCTTGCACGGGTTCTGTAGTCGGTGTTCCAGTCCGAAAACCCCTCATACCACGGAATAGCGCCCATGCCTCGTGTTCTTCCCGGGTGTTCAGGATTTCCCAAGGCACGCGTAAGCTCGTCTTTCTCTCTGTTGGGCTCGAACAACCTGGATCGAGCCTCTTCTATTGCAACAAGTAGCTTATCTTCGGCTTTGTCCAGACATGCCTTGTTAGAAACTTTGCCTGACTTCGGGTCCAACTCCCCCCCATGCGCATAGAACCAAGTCCTGCACCTGGGGGGCTAGCTCAATGTTTCTGGAGTGACACCTACATCCAGCATCTCTTTCTCAGACTTATCCCACTTAGGCATTCCCACCGCATAGCCACCTGGCCCTAGCTTATGGAACTTATCCTTTTTTGCGGTATTGTCCTTGTTTATTCTCGACCGTTCCTTAGATAATTCCAATCCTTGAATTTCACAAAATCGTCCCAATGAGCACTTTGTTTCTCTAGTGTTCCCTCGAATACTGGAGTCTTCCTTCCTCCATTGACGTACTTGGCCCATTCACGAATCTTGTGGTTCTTGAATGCAACCGCCATATTCCTAAGAGCAGCATCCTTGACTTTCTCCACATCTGCATTTGTGAAATGATCTGGTAGGGTGAAATGTTCCATGAGCATTTCCCAAAGCAAATGTTTTTGTCTGTCATCGACAAAAGTAACTCCTGGACGTGGCTTTGCTGGCTCTCTCCATTCTTGAAGGGAGATCGAGAGTTGGTCCTTCACAAGAACTCCGCACTGACGAACGAACTTGTCCGCAATCTTCTTAGGCGCGAATGGTTCGCCATTAGGTCTGATTGCCTTGATATTGTACTTTACGCCCTCCTTCAACTTTTTGTTCGGGCCTCGTTTCGTCCTGTTGCCTGAAGATTTGCTCGATACGGATGGCTGAAAGAAGAAAGATCGATTCGTTAATATATCTTCAAGTCATTTAAAACATGTGATGATCACCAGATGCCTGCTTATATAAATATATATACCTCGTCGGTCTTTGTTGTTTCAAGATCAACATTTTCATAGTCATAGTTCATGACTTCATCAATTCGGTCGTCACGATCGAATATCATATCACCCTCCCCGGTGTTGTTTAGATATTCGGAGCCGTCATAATCTTCTTCATTCTGATCATCATCTGGCCCGCGAGGATTGCGTATGATATTGAACAGGGCCTCTTCTCCCTCTCTGCCGGTATTGTCCGCCATAGGTTTTGTTTAACTAATCCAAAGAAATATATACAAATTAAAATGCATGGATGCAATCAATTAATAAGGAAAAGCTGAATCAATCATAGTACATAATAAGCATCATCGAATATAATCTCGAATACGTCGTCTCGAATAATAGATATAATCTCGAATACATCGTCTCGAATTATAGATATAATCTCGAATACATCGTCTCGAATAATATATAATCTCGAATACATCGTCTCGAATATTATATATCGAGTACATCACTGGCTAGGTAGCTAATAAAGATCGAATACTACAGAAGAATCTAGGACACTCGCGGTTCCTGCGGCATGGGTGGTGGACACCCAAAGAGAAGGAACCCTCACAGGATCATAGCTGAAGTGAGCTCCCTGAAGAAACTGCCAGGTATTGGAGAACTTGCCGCCCTCTAATGCAACCATGTAGCAATGGACGTGCTCGTCCTCCTCCCTGACACGGCGACGTACCACCTCCGGCGGGGCCGGCTCCCTCCGCACCAAAATTGGCCCACGCGAACGCCACCAAACGAGATCAGGGTCGACGACGGGACCCGGGGCCGGGTTCCTCATCAAGCGGCGCGCCCCTCTAGGCAGCACCTCCCAGTGCCAGCCCGGGGGAGCCCAGTCCCGGACATGGGTCAGCCGGACGTCGTCGCGGACGGGTCGACGGTGAGGATGCGGGCCGGGCATCGTCGAGAACAAATACTAGCTATATGCCCGCAAAAAGTAACATTTTTTTAATGATTGGATTTTGATAACTAAAATTTCTAACATTTCTATATAACTAACATTCCTATAACATTTCTAACAATGCTATATAACTAACATTTCTATAACATTCCTAATATTTCTATAACTAAAAAACAGAAGAAAAAAATTATAACATTTCTATATATATAACTAACATTTGTATAACATTTCTAATATTTCTATAACTAAAAGAAGAAAAATTTCTAACTTTTTTATAACTATTTCTATAACTAAAAAACAGAAAAATTTCTAACAATTCTAACTATTTTATTACTATTTCTATAACTAAAAAATAGAAAAATTTCTAACATTTCTAACAATGCTATATAACTAACTATTTCTATAACTAAAAAGAAAAAATTCTAACATTTTTATAACTATTTCTATAACTAAAATACTAAAAAAAATGTATGTGTGTGTGTGCTCACCGGCGAGGCGAGAGGCGACGGGGGGCCGTGACGGGGACGGCGACGGGCGCGGCGACGACGGGGATGGCGACGACGGGGACAGGGATGGGGCGGCGACGACGGGGACGGGCCGGGGCGGCGATGATGGGGACGGGGACGACGCAGGACGGGCCGGGACGGTGCGGCGGTGATGACGGGGACGACGGGGACGGGGACGACGGGGCGGCGACGACGGGGACGGGGCGGCGACGAGGGATATGGAGATGGGGGCGGCGGGCGACGGGGCAGAGGAGAAGAAGCAGATGAGAAACTAAAATTTTTGAAGTGTTTAGTTATATAGGATGGACCTTTAGTACCGGTTGGAGCCACCAACCGGTACTAAAGGCCTGTTTTGGCCAGGCCAAGCGGCGGGAACCGCACCCCTTTAGTACCGGGTGGTGGCTCCAACCGGTACTAAAGACCCCCCCTTTAGTACCGGTTTGAGCCACCACCCGGTACTAAAGGGGGTGCGCTAGCGCAGGTGCGGTGTGAAATGTTTAGTCCCACCTCGCTAGCCGAGGGGCGTCCGCCCTGGTTTATAATCCCCAGTGCGGTAGCTCCCTCGAGCTCCTCTCCAAAGCAGGCCTACTGGGCCTAAATGTTCTGTGCTGCCCTGTGGGCCTACTGGGCCTTTGCGGGCCTGCATCCTGGCCCAACAACAGGTTGGGTTTCTAGTCGTATGCAGGCCGCTGTGGCGCAGTAGGTGGGCTTTTTTTTATTTTTTTTGCTTTATTTATTTTTGTTTGAGTTGTTTTTTTGCTGTATTTAGAGTTTCTTTGTGAATATTTTTGCTTTAGGTACAAAAAATTACAAACTTTCTGTTAGTACTGGTAGTTTACAAATTTGAATAGTTTAAATTTTGATTTATTTGAAATTTGTGTGAATCACTAGTTTGTGAATAACTTAACTTTGAGAATAGATTTTCAATTATTCTTTTTTCTTATGTTTAATATTACTGTGTTTTATCATTATATTCAATTTGGTAATTCTTAGGTTATTTAAAAAATGAAATGCCTTTTGTAACGGATGAGTTTTCGTCCGAAACCCTGATACTTCGAAAGAGATTGTCCATTTAGTATATGAAGTGCATCCAGTTTTTGCAGTAACCCTCTCTACTTTTTTGCACATGCTATGTGGGTGAAATTATGATACCATGCCAACTTTCAACCTTTTCTGAGTTCATTTGAAATGCTTTTCAATTTCAGGGTCATTTAGCGTTTCAAATGCCAAAACACATAACTACCCTAACTATTACAGAGATTCCCTCCTGGGTGTGAAACATAGAAGAAAGTGATGATAGTGAAGCCGATCACATCCCAGATCTTTGGGTGTGAAACTTTTTCTTCGCGTGTGTCCCTTTGAGCTGTAACCATGGAAAATCTTCATCATTTAACGGGATGCTCGGGTCAATATTCACTGTGAATGGAGCAATTTCATCAAACTTTTCATAATCTTCTGACATGTATGTCTTGTCATCCACTCCCATGATGTTTCTCTTCCCAGAAAGAACTATGTGCCGCTTTGGCTCATCGTACGATGCATTCGCTTCCTTATCTTTTCTTTTTCTTGGCTTGGTAGACATGTCCTTCACATAGAAAACCTATGCCACATCATTGGCTAGGACGAATGGTTCGTCTGCATACGCAAGATTGTTGAGATCCACTGTTGTCATTCCGTACTGCGGGTCTTCCGTTACCCCGCCTCGTGTCATATTGACCCATTTGCACCGAAACAAAGGGACCTTCAAACCACGTCGATAGTCAAGTTCCCATATGTCATGTATATAACCATAATATGTTTCCTTTCCTGTCTTGGTTTCTTCATCAAAGCGGACACCACTATTTTGGTTGGTGCTCTTCTTATCTTGGGCGATCGTGTAAAATGTATTACCATTTATCTCGTACCCTTTGAAAGTCATTATATTCGAAGATGGTAACTGGGACAGAAAGTACATGTCATCTTCAATAGAGGTGTCATGCATGGTACATGTCTGCAACCAGCTGGCGAAACTCCTGGTTTGTTCACGTGTAATCCAGTCATCAGACCGCTCCGGGTGTTTGAAGCGTAGCAAATTCTTGTGTTCATCCATATACGGAGCCACCAAGGCGGAATTCTGTAGAACTGTGTAGTGTGCTTAAGTGAGAGAATGTCCGTCCATACATATTATTTGTTCCCCTCCTAGCGTGCCTTTTCCATCCAGTCTGCCCTTATGCCGCGATTCAGGAACACCAATCGGCTTAAGGTCAGGAATAAAGTCAATACAAAACTCAATGACCTCCTCATTTTCATGGCCCTTGGAGATGCTTCCTTCTGGCCTAGCACGGTTATGAACATATTTCTTTAAGACTCCCATGAACCTCTCAAAGGGGAACATATTGTGTAGAAATACAGGACCCAAAACGTTAATCTCTTCGCATAGGTGAACTAGGACGTGCGTCATGATGTTGAAGAAGGATGGTGGGAACACCAACTTGAAACTGACAAGACATTGCACCAAATCATTCTATAACCTTGGTATGATTTCTGGATCGATTACCTTCTAAGAGATTGCATTGAGAAATGCACATAGCTTCACAATGGCTAATCGAACGTTTTCCGGTAGAAGCCCCCTCAATGCAACCGGAAGCAGTTGCGTCATAATCACGTGGCAGTCATGAGACTTTAGGTTCTGGAACTTTTTCTCTGCCATGTTTATTATTCCCTTTATATTCGACGAGAAGCCAGACGGTACCTTAATACTAAGCAGGCATTCAAAGAAGATTTCCTTCTCTTCTTTGGTAAGAGCGTAGCTTGCATGACCCTGATGTATGCCGTCTTTTCCGTGCATACGTTGCTGGTCCTCCCGTGCCTCAGGTGTATCTTTTGTCTTCCCATACACGCCCAAGAAGCCAAGCAGGGTCACACAAAGATTCTTCGTCACATGCATCACGTCGATTGCGGAGCGGACCTCTAGGTCTTTCCAATAGGGCAGGTCCCAAAATATAGATTTCTTCTTCCACATGGGTGCGCGTCCGTCAACGTCATTCGGAACAGGTTGTCCACCAGGACCCTTTCCAAAGACCACCTTCAAATCCTTGACCATATCATGTACATCAGCAACAGTACGGTGGCGAGGCTTCGTCCGGTGATCCGCCTCACCTTTGAAATGCTTGCCTTTCTTTCTTACAGGATGCCTGCTCGGAAGAAATCAATGATGTCCCAGGTACACATTCTTCTTACAATTAGCCAAATATATACTGTCAGTATCGTCCAAACAGTGCGTGCATGCAAAGGTATCCCTTGTTTGTCTGTCCTGAAAGGTTACTGAGAGCAGGCCAATCATTGATGGTCACGAACAACAACGCCTTTAGGTCAAATTCTTCCCCCATGTGCTCATCCCACGCACGTACACATGTTCCATTCCACGGTTGTAAGAGTTCTTCAACTAATGGCCTTAGGTACACATCAATGTCGTTGCCGGGTTGCTTAGGGCCTTGGATGAGCACTGGCATCATAATGAACTTCCACTTCATGCACAACCAAGGAGGAAGGTTATACAAACATAGAGTCACAGGCCAGGTGCTATGGTTGCTGCTCTACTCCCCAAAAGGATTAATGCCATCTGCGCTTAGACCAAACTCCTTCCTGTACTTTCTTTCGATTTTTCTCCACTGCGACCCGTCAGCGAGTACTCTCAACTTTCCGTCTTTCTTACAGTCTTCTCTGTGCCATCGCATCGCCTTGGCATGCTCTTTGTTTTGGAACAAACGTTTCAACTGTGGTATTATAGGAGCATACCACATCACCTTGGCAGGAATCTTCTTCCTGGGGCGCTCGCCCTCGACATCACCAGGGTCATCGCGGCTGATCTTATAGCGCAATGCACTGCATACCGGGCAAGCGTTCAAATCCTCGTACTCACCGCGGTAGAGGATGCAATCATTAGGGCATGCATGTATCTTCTGCACCTCTAACCCTAGAGGGCAGACAGCCTTCTTTGCTTGGTACGTACTCTCGGGCAATTCGTTGTCCTTTGGAAGCATATCCTTTATCATTACCAACAACTTTCCAAATCCCTTGTCAGCTACACCATTCTCTGCCTTCCATTGCAGCAATTCCAATGTGGTGCCCAGATTTTTCTTGTCACCTTCGCAATTCGGGTACAACAATTTCTTATGATCCTCTAACATGCGCTGCAACTTCTTCTTCTCCAAATCACTTGCGCAATTTCTCTTTGCATCGGCAATGGCCCGACCTAGATCATCAACGGGCTCATCCGATGCCTCTTCTTCAGCTTCTTCCCGCATTGCCAGCTCAGCTTCTTCCCGCATTACCGGCTCAGCTTCTTCCCTCATTGTTGTATCATCGTATTCAGGGAACCCATGGCCAGGATAGCTGTCGTCGTCCTCTTCTTCTTCATTGTCTTCCATCATAACCCCTCTTTCTCCATGCTTGGTCCAAACATTATAGTGGGGCATGAAACCGGACTCAAACAGGTGGACGTGAATGGTTCTTGACGTAGAGTAATTGTGACCATTCTTACAGCCAGCACATGGACAATGCATAAAACCATCCGCTCGCTTGTTTGCCTCAGCCGCAAGCAGAAAAGTACGCACGCCATTAATGAACTCGGGAGAGCATCGGGCATCGTACATCCATTGCCAGCTCATCTTCAATACACAGCACCGAAAACATCAAATTAATACAATACATAAAGTTCATACATAAAGAGCATACAACACTTCAATGCAACAAACAAATAACTCTCTAGCTAAAGAATTTAAATGCAACAACAAATGTGATCAAGATCGCAACTAAGGTAACAATTGATCCAACAGCATAATGATACCAAGCCTCACTATGAATGGCACATTTTCTAATCTTCAGGCGCATTTTCTCCATCTTAATCTTGTGATCATCGACGACATCGGCAACATGCAACTCCAATTCCATCTTCTCCCCCTCAATTCTTTTCAATTTTTCCTTCAAATCCTTGTTTTCTCTTTCAACTAAATTTAACCTCTCGACAATAGGGTCGGTTGGAATTTCGGGTTCAACTACCTCCTACATACAAATATCTATGTCAACTTGATGGGCATAATTTGTCATAAACACGAAATGCAATGAATAGTTTTAAAAGAGAATATACCACATCCGAATCATAACCCGGACGAGGGCCGACGGGGACGGATATCAAAACCATGGCACTATGCATAACAAACAACGTATGGGTAAGATAATTATACGAGTAACTATATATCCAAATCACACAAACATCATTTTTTATATAAAACTTCATGAACAAGAGGCTCACCACAAGGTGGTGCCCGCAACGGGACGTTGCGAGCGATCGACGGTGGTTACGACGGAGATTTAGAAGGTACTAAGTAAACCACACCTACATATGCAAAACTAAGTGTTATTTTTGACCTCAAATTGCATATAAATCAAATACTAGCACATATATATAATTCCTCCCAAATTACTAAACTCGAAAATCAATCACTATATAAAGCATTGCACGAGCTAATCTAGCAATGAGAGATGAAAGGAGAGAGTTGCTAACCTTTGTGATCATTTGAATGGATGGGGGCCTTCAAATCTTGGGCAAAATGTGTGATGAGCTTGAGAGAAAGAGGGAAAAGAACAGAGACGAGAGGGGAAAGGGGAAGAACAGATCGAGCTCGGGTGGACGAAGGGTCTATGTAGGACAACCTTTAGTACCGGTTCATGATACGACCCGGTACCAAAGGTGCTGGAGGGGCCCCGGACTGACAACATCCTGCCACCACTCACTTTAGTACCGGTTCATGGCACGAACCGGTGCTAAAGGTTCGCCACGAACCGGTACTAATGAGAGCGGCCCGGCTAGCCGTTGGAACCGGCACTAATGTACACATTAGTGCCGGCTCAAATTCAAACCGACACTAATGTGCTTCACGTTTGACCCTTTTTCTACTAGTGAACATACAGAACAACAATCATACCATAGACTAGCTTCTAGGGTTTAGCCTCTCCGATCTCGTGGTAGATCTACTCTTGTACTACCCCTATCATCAATATTAATCAAGCAGGACGTAGGGTTTTACCTCCATCGAGAGGGCCCGAACCTGGGTAAAACTTCGTGTCCCTTGCCTCCTGTTACCATCCGGCCTAGACGCACAGTTCAGGACCCCCTACCCGAGATCCGCCAGTTTTGACACCGACATTGGTGCTTTCATTGAGAGTTCCTCTGTGTCGTCGCCGTTAGGCTTGATGACTCCTACGATCATCAATAGCGATGCAGTCCAGGGTGAGACCTTCCTCCCCGGACAGATCTTTGTCTTCGGCGGCTTCGCACTGCGGGCCAATTCACTTGGCCATCTGGAGCAGATCGAAAGCTATGCCCCTGGCCGTCAGGTCAGATTTGGAAGTTTAAACTACATGGCTGACATCCGCGGGGACTGGATCCTCGACGGATTCGAGCCACTGCCGAGCGCGCCGCACTGTCACGACGAGTGTGATCTAGCTCCGCCGCCGAACAGTGCCCTGGAGGCCGCACCCGCATCAGCTTCGACCCTTAATTCGAAGCCAACTGCGCCTATCGAGGATGGGTGGTTGGACGCCGCCTCGGGGGCTGCGATCCCAATGGCGATCAAGCTGAACACCAGCCCCGCACTCCGCGAGACTCATGACTCCAAGAAGCCAGACTCCTCTCCGGACTCCGAACCCTCCGCGCCCCTGCCGATCGAATCCGATTGGGCGCCGATCATGGAGTTTACTACCGCGGACATCTTTTAGCACTCGCCTTTCGGCGATATTCTGAAGACACTAAAGTCTCTCTCTTTATCAGGAGAGCCCTGACCGGACTACGGTCAGCAAGGTTGGGATACGGACGATGAAGAAATTCAAAGCCCACCCACCACCCACTTTGTAGCCACTGTTGACGATTTAACCGACATGCTCGACTTCGACTCTGAAAACATCGACGGTATGGACGACGATGCAGGAGGCGAAGAAGCACCACCGCCCACCTCACCATATGACGTATACATGGTGGACGCACCAAAAGATGGCGACGAGGAGCGGAAGGACGCACCGAAGGCTTGTTCCCTCGAGAAGCAGTCAAAGCGGCGACGCAAGCGCCTCCCCAAATCCTGCCTCGATAGAAATAACGATCACACAGACCCAGCGCTGGAGCAGGGCGAACGCTGCCGGACAACGGCAATCCGGATGATCAAACTGAACAAACAAATTCTATCAAGGATAATAGTCCGGATGACATAACGCCGGACAGGCACCCGGAGCAGCAGAATGCCCGTAAAAGGCTTGTTGCCACTTCGAGAAGTCTTAAAAAACAGAAGCAAAGGCTCAAGGCTGCGCAAGACACACTCCAAATCAGATGGAGTAAAATACTCAACACAGCAGTGAGGTACGGCGACAATCGCCCCTCCAAGAGCTACCCAAAGCGGAAGCTGCTACCTGAATTCGATGAGGAGGCCTCAGACCCCCCACAACCAAATATCAAAGCATCCACCTAGATGGATAGACGACCCCTCTACCAACACAGAGCGGCATACAACGCCACTCACAATACAACACTCGGCCCATGCGAGGGCTCACACCCAAAGGACGGTGCAACAAGATCCATCTATGGACCACGCAAGCGCGCCCCAGCATACAATGCAACACAACAAACATCTGAACAATGCGGTACATCCAGCTACAGGGGTGCCGCACACCCACTATGTTTCACCGATGAGGTGCTGGACCATGAATTTCCAGAGGGATGCAAACCCGTAAACATAGAGGCATACGACGGAACAACAGACCCTGGGGTCTGGATTGAGGACTACATCCTTCATATCCATATGGCTCGAGGAGATGATCTCCACGCCATCAAGTACTTACCCCTCAAGCTCAAAGGACCAGCTCATCACTGGCTTAAAGGCATCCCCGAAAGCTCCATTGGAAGTTGGGAAGAGCTCGAAGACGCCTTTCGGGAAAATTTTCAAGGGACTTATGTCCGACCCTCGGATGCGGACGATTTGAGTCATATAACTCAACAGCCCAGAGAGTCAGCCTGAAAGCTTTGGAACAGGTTTCTTACTAAAAAGAACCAGATTGTCGACTGTCCGGACGCCGAAGCCTTGGCAGCTTTTAAGCATAGCGTCCGTGACGAATGGCTCGCCAGACACCTCGGCCAAAATAAGCCGAGAACGATGGCCGCATTAACAAACCTCATGACCCGCTTTTGCGCGGGTGAGGACAGCTGGCTAGCCAGATGCAGCACCAGCGACCCCAGTACATCTGAAGTTAGAGATGGAAACGGGAAATCACGACGCAACAGCAATAACAAACGTCGGAATAAAAAAGACAGCATGAAGGGCACGGCAGTAAACGCTGGATTCAAAAGCTCTCGGCCAGGTCAGCAAAAGCCGCCCTCTAAAGGCACCAGGGATGAACTGTCCAGCCTCAACAAAATTCTGGACCAAGTATGTCAGATCCATAGTACCCCTGGTAAACCTGCTAATCATACCCATAAAGAATGTTGGGTCTTCAAGCAGTCCGGCAAGCTCAACGCCGTACACAAGGGGGAGGATACACCAAGTGAAGACGAGGACGAGCCTTCCAAGCAAGAGACTGGGGAACAAAAGAAATTTCCACCAGAAGTCAAAACAGTAAACATGTTACACGTGATCAAGGGAAAAAACAACGCGGCACTCCCAGGAAAATATACCCAAGTGCCTGTCACCGCGAAGTCCTGCCACTGGTCGTCTCAACCGATCACTTTCGACCATCGCGATTACTCAGCAAGCATTCGACACGCAGGATGGGCTGCCCTGGTATTAGACCTAGTAATCGGCGGATATCACTTCACACGAGTCTTGATGGATGGTGGCAGCAGTCTAAACCTAATATATCAGGATACAATCCGCGGGATGGGGTTAGACCCAACAAAAATTCGCCATAGCAATACTACCTTTAAAGGAGTAACGCCAGGCCCAGGGGCTCATTATACGGGCTCCCTCCTACTACAGGTTATATTCGGCTCCCCCGATAACTTCCGTAGCGAGCATTTAACCTTCCACATCGCTCTGTTCCAAAGTGGCTATCAAGCACTGCTCGGACGTGAAGCTTTCGCTCACTTTAATGCAATACCACACTACGCCTCCCTCACACTCAAGATGCCTGGTCCACATGGCATCATTTCAGTGAAAGGAAATATCAAGCGATCTCTACGCGCCGAAGAGAGTGCGTCTGCCTTGGCAGCCGCACACTAAAGGCACCCGGACTAGCGAAAGCATCCAACAGGTCGTCAAGACCTCAGACACAACTAATCAAGTCCGGCGCCGCTATTTATACCGAATAAATGGTCACACCCCTATTTGTCAATACAAGGGGCTCAACACGCGCAAGACAAGTGGCAATTTCTTCTCATCTTGAATTATACATTGTTTCTTTAAAAACTATCCTTTTTGCACGACAACTTTTTCACCTAAATTCCTCTCTTTTACAGACGATCATCATGCTACACCCGTCCAGGATACGGCTCAATGGAGACACAGGCGCAGACGTGCAGCAGGGACCCGCCCCAAGGATTCTTTTTAGATTAAGACCCTGCGTAAACCTTTTTTACTGTCACTTGTTGATACATATCCACCGTTGAGAAGGATGCTGACGTCTTGGCATGTGGCCACGCCAGAACAATGCATGCACCTGGACACAAGGAGCTTCTTACAAAGGCCATTATTTAGGCCCGGTTTATACCACAAAGACCGAATACCTTAGGGAGTGTTCGGCGTCGCGAGTTTGCCCCTATATGCATCAGCTCCGAATCATTGTCTTTGGTCAAATGTTGGGTTTGCCCGGCTCCTGTGTTTTGGTGCCTTACGTTCTGCTTTACCGGCTAAGGTAGCACCAGGAGAACTACTGCGATTGTGCCCTCGTTCATCCGGACGAGCACCTCAGTAGAGAAAGCCGAAAACTGACTGTCATGATATAGCGTGAGGCTGGTCAACCACTCGATGACCTGTTGGAATGTTAAAATTCCTCCGACTTAACGAAGGGCCGTTTTCCGGCCGGGCATGTACGCACCCCGGGATCGGGAGAGTGCGGAGCCACCAGGGGCTATCTTGTAGCCCCACTGTCAAACTCCTATGGCTAAGTGAAAGTGTTAAAGCATTATAGTTCGGTTGCCTCGATCGCTCCTCTATCACCTCCTTAATAGGATCAAGACGTTGGGTTAAGTGTGAACGCGTGTTTTTTGCGAGCACCTCCGCATTATATGCGTGGGGGTCGAAGCTGACGGCTGCAATCTTTCAGGTTGTACACATGTATACATAAACGACCGCCTAGGAAGCATCATATTACTTTCAGGCAAAAGTATAAAAATAGCCTTATAAAAATTTATAAAATCAATTCTCTTACAATGAGATTACATATCACTCAAACATAATATTTTTTGAGCACTGGGTCTCTATCAAACGAGCACCCTCAAGAACTTCTTCAAAGTAGTGCTCAGCAGCCATTCGACCTATGGCCGAATCCCGCGCTGCAACAGTGGTAGCATCCATCTCCGCGCAGTATGCTTTAACACGGGCAAAGGCCATCCGTGAGCCCTCTATGCACGCCGACCTCTTCACCGCATTAATGCGCGGCACCATGTCAAGGAGCTGCTGCACCAAGCTGAAATAGCTGTTCGGTTTTGGCCTTTCCGGCCATAGCTGATCCACAACAGACCTCATGGCAAGTCCGGACAACCTATTCAGTTCGGCCCATTCGGCTAATTGGTCAGTCAATGAAAGTGGATGCTCGGGAGAATGGAATTGTGTCCAAAACAGCTAGTCCACTTCACGGTCCGTCTGACCCGAGAAGTACTTGGCCGCATCGGCAGCGCTCGCCGCCAAATCCATATACACATCCTCCGAACTCCACAGCCGATCCAGAGAGGCATACCATGGATCTCCGAACTTCCTCCGCAACATAAAGGATTTCCCGGCTACAATATCCCCGGCTTCCCGCAACTCCTCCTTCTTCACCCTCATAGCAGAGCGGATGTCTTTTATTGTCGCAGCAGCCTTCTCAAGGTCCGATGCCTTCGCTAGGTTTTCCTTTTCAAGAACCCGGCAACGGTCGGCGGCGGCTTTTAATTCTATGGCCATCTTGGCCATCTTATCTTGGCTCTCGCCATGCGCGGCCTTCTCGGTTTTCAACTCTTCGGCCGCCTTCAAAGCAGCCGCATTACTAAACCTCGCTTGTTCCTTGGCTCGGGCAAGTTCTGCCCGCAAGGCTTCAACAGTGGCAGCTCCATCTGCAGTCACAACATATTAAAGATACTGGCATCATGCTGCTCTTACTATGTGGCGTTTACCAGATAATGACACTTACCCTGTGCCTCGTCAAGCCTTTGGTTAACAAGCTCGATGTCGGCATCTGCCGCATCCAATTGCCGTTTTAAATGGGCAAACTCTCTAGTCCGGCTAGCCACTGGAGCTTCCATCACCTGCACATAGAGGCAGTATGGCTATTACCTGGGAATATGATCCTCTGTTCGTCGTCGTTTCCGACGACAACTAGAGTCTCAGGGGCTACTATCTACACAGGGCACACCTAGCATGTGCAGGACTATCATACATTATTTTACGTACCTCAAAGCCTGTCAGTAGACTCATAAAAGCTTCATGCAATCCACTTTTGGCTGACGAGATTCTCTCCATCACCGTATTCATCAGTACATGGTGTTCATCTGAGATAGCTGCTCGCCCCACCCACTCCCTCAGAACATCTGTTCGCACACCAGACGGTGTCGGACTCTTTTTTCCGCTCTCTTCGGGAGCCGGACACTGGGAGCTTCGGGGGTCAATGGGATTATCTTCTGTCCTCACCGGACCGGGAGAGGCCCTCCGCGACGACACTTCGGGGTCGCCCGCTTCCGGAGCGGAGGAGTCCAGAGGGGGCGTTTCGCTCTCCATCATCTCTGGAAGAAGATTCCCCGAAGACGAGCTCATTTGAGAGGGGTAAGACCCGAACTGCAAAGATATATGCGGTGGTTATTTTCTCGGAAGAAAAAGATGGCATACCTGTACTATTAAAGTATTTCGGGTCACTTACGACTCGCTGGAGAATTGATCCCCCCGTGGACTTTGTGCGACAAAAGCACCCCCCGAGGTAGGACCCTCTGCGGGAGACTTCTTCTCCCGTTTGGAAGCTTCGGCTTCCGAATCCCCGGGCGCAGTCCTTTTCCTCCTCCGGTCGTCTTCCTTCATGGAGACGCTCTCTCCCTTGGTTAGAATGGGCAGCGTTGGGGGCCTGCGTCTGCCCGTATTATCCTCCCCAGTATCTTCCTTCAAGGGCACCGGGCAAGGTGCGACCTGGAGCATCTTTTCCAATGCCGGATTCTCCAAACCCTCAGGGAGGTGGGCGGAACACCGAATCAACTTCGCCTTTGTCAGCCAGTCCTGGTCAAAGAGCAAACTCTCAGAAATAACTTCGTAACAAGTGAGAGATAGTATGTTCGGCCGGAAGATTCCTTACCTGTTCGGCGGCGCGGTTACTGCTTAGGCCCACGACCTCGGTAATTTCCGGACACTCTACCTGAGGTCCAAAGAATGACTTGTACATCTCCTCATGCGTCAGGCCGAGGAAATTTTGAATGACACGCAGCCCCTCAGGATTAAACTCCCACAAGCGAAGGGGCCGGCGTTTGCAAGGCTGGACTTGACGAACCAGCATAACTTGTATTACCGCAACCAAACTAAAATCTCCATTGAAGAGATCTCGAATGCATCTTTGCAGTATAGGCACATCCTTGGCTGGACCCCAGCTAAGACCTCTACTGATCGATGACATCAGTTGTGGTGGAGGGCCCGAGCAGAAAATTGGGGCGGCCGCCCACTTGGCACTTCTAGGAGCCGTGATGTAGAACCACTCCCATTGCCACAATTCAGACACCTCTGGAATGGAACCTTTGGGCCATGGAGCTCCCGTCATCTTGCGTATTGAGGCACCTCCACAGGCTGCATGTTGCCCCTCGATCATCTTCGGCTTTACTTCAAAGGTCTTGAGCCACAGGCCAAAGTGAGGGGTGACCCGGAGGAAGGCCTCACACACGACAATAAATGTCGTGATATGAAGAAAGCAGTCCGGAGCTAGATCATGGAAATCTAGCCCGTAATAAAACATCAAACCCCTGACTAAAGGATCCAGAGCAAGGCCTAGACCTCAGAGGAAGTGGGAGACGAACACGACGTTCTCGTTGGGTTCGGAGGAGGGGACGGCCTGCCCTCGGGGGGGCAGCCGATGCACAACCTCAGCGGTCAGATATCTGGCCTCCCTCAACTTTTTGATGTCTTCTTCCATGACGGAGGAAGGCACCCATCGGCCTTGAAAGCTAGATCCGGACATGATTGAAGGTTCGGAGCACCTGACCTGAACCTTGGGTGTTTGAGCTTGAGGTGGGGGAAGGATTCGATTGAGCACGGGAGGGAAAAAAGTAAGAGCCTTGTCCCTTTATAAAGAGGGTGAATATCAAGCGTCCTCTCCGTGGCCGTTTGGACTTGCCTATAGTCTAGGAGTCCTAGAAGCGGTTGTGTTACCCATGCCCGTATTGATGAGAATCCCGGAATAAGGGGACACAATCTCTGCTTTAACAAGATGTGCCAAGGAAACCGCCTCGCGTGACACGCTGAGGTGGGATAATATAACGATTCGAATAAAGGCTTGGCCGTGGTGCGTCACATTACAGAATACGCCAGCAGATTAGATTTGTGTAAATGTTATTCTCTCTATGGCAATATGTGGAAACTTATTTTGCAGAGCCGGACACCATCTTTGTGTTCGAAATCTTCTATGAAGTACTTGGAGGAGGAACCCGCCTTGCAATGTCGAAGACAATCTGCACGCCAGACTCGTTGTCATTGAAGCCTGGTTCAGGGGCTACTGAGGGAGTCCTCGATTAGGGGGTGTCCGGATGGCCGGACTATACCTTCAGACGGACTCCTGGACTATGAAGATACAAGATTGAAGACTTCGTCCCGTGTCCGGAAGCGACTTTCCTTGGCGTGGAAGGCAAGCTTGGCGATACGGGTATGTAGATCTCCTACCATTGTAACCGACTTTGTGTAACCCTAACCCTCTCCGGTGTCTATATAAACCGGAGGGTTTTAGTCCATAGGACAACATACAGAACAACAATCATACCATAGGCTAGCTTCTAGGGTTTAGCCTCTCCGATCTCGTGGTAGATCTACTCTTGTACTACCCCTATCATCAATATTAATCATGCAGGACGTAGGGTTTTACCTCCATCGAGAGGGCCCGAACCTGGGTAAAACTTCGTGTCCCTTGCCTCATGTTACCATCCGGCCTAGATGCACAGTTCGGGACCTCCTACCCGAGATCCCCCGGTTTTGACACCGACAGGGACCATTATTTTGCAGTATGTCGCTTTATTTCTTCCATATCACAATCTCGTATAAAGCTTATTTTCTCCACACTAATAGATCATACATATTTAGAGAGCAATTTTTATTGCTTGTAACAATGACAACTTACTTGAAGGATCTTACTCAATCCATAGGTAGATATGGTGGACTCTCATGGAAAACTGGGTTTAAGGATATTTGGAAGCACAAGTAGTATCTCTACTTGGTGCAAAGAATTTGGCTAGCATAAGGGGGAAAGGCAAGCTCAACATGTTGTATGATCCATGACAATATAATTTATTTTGGATATAAGAAAACATAACCCATTACGTTGTCTTCCTTGTCCAACATCAACTTTTTAGCATGTCATATTTTAATGAGTGCTCACAATCATAAAAGATGTCCAAGATAGTATATTTATATGTGAAAACCTCTCTTTCTTTATTACTTCCTATTAATTGCAAGGATGACCAAAACTATGTTTGTTAGCTCTCAACAACTTTTATTCATCATACTCTTTATATGTGAAGTCATTACTCTCCATAAGATCAATATGATCTCTTTATTACTTTTTATTCTTTCTATTTTTTCCCTCAAGATCATAGCAAGTTAACCAAGCCCTCGACTCGAGACTAAACTTTATTATATATAGCTCACGGACTCGATTACATAGATAAGGATCAACACAAAACTCAAAGCTAGATCATACTAAACTTTATTCTACTAGATCAAGATATAACCAAAAGGATCGAACTAAGAAAAACGGTAAAGGTAGAAGTGTGATAGTGATACGATACCAGGGCACCTCCCCCAAGCTTGGCAGTTGCCAAGGGGAGTGCCCATACCCATTTATGTCTCTTTCTTCGGCAGTGGTGATGATGGAGTTGTTGATGATGTACGCTTGTCGTCCATCTTCCAAGGCATAGGCTCACCATCATAGAAGGATGATCGAGTCTCCGGGATCCTCAAATCTGCAGCCAAACTCATCCTCTTGAATCTATATTCATACTCACAGTTTTGGTTTTGTAGGTTAGATTTCTAGGCTTGGAGGTGCTCGATTTTCTCGTGCAGCTTGAAGATGGTCTCCCCAATGTTCTTGGCATTCAGCTTGTGGTTGTTGGTGAACTCCGCGATCATCATGTGGTTGGCGTCGAGTCCGCGTTCCACCATCCCCTGGCACTTGAAAACTTGTTGCTCCATTGCTTCGAGTCTTGTCTCCACGCTTCCGGTCCTCCTTGGTCCCTCAACATCATGGATGTGCAGCACCCCCTCAGGCATCTCAATGGTTTGAGGGTGTTGCAGCACCTCCGCGAGGTAGGGGTTGATGACCTTCTCGAAAAATTTGTCCTTGGGGGCGCTTGAAGATGTCATGGTAATCTAGATCTGTCAGAAAACAGCTCGAAACAAAAGCAGGAGATATTTGCGTGGTACGGTGGTCGAAACCTTCGGGAGATTATATAATGAATTTTTACCGACCAAAAGAAGTACCGTACAAGAAAACGGAGTTCAGAGGGCACACAAGGTTCCCACGAGGCAGGGGGCACGCCCAGGGGGTAGGGCGCACCCTCCACCCTCATGGATGCCTCATGTCCCTTTCAGACTACTCCTTATTTTCCTATTTTCTTAAATATTCCAAAATGGAGAAAAATTGCTATTAGAACTGTTTTGGAGTCGGTTTACTTACCATACCACATACCTATTCCTTTTCAGAGCCTGAAATGTTCTAGAAAGTGTTGCTTATGTACTCCTCCGGGGTTACGGTATCAATAACATTGGTTTCAACATTTATGGGATTACCTGAGATATAATGTTTGATTCTTTGACCGTTCACCACCTTCATATTTGTGCCTTCAAAGTTGTTGATTTTTATGGCACCGGAATGATAGACCTCCTTGACAACATAAGGACCTTCCCATTTAGTGAGGAGTTTTCCTGCAAAAAATCTTATGTGCAGTTCTATCTCCAGCGTGGTGTCCTTCATAAGCTTCAGAGTGACACTTGCGTAGGATCCATTCCTGTTCATGCTCAGGTACACAACGTCTAATAACACCATCTACTCCTTTATAAAGGCGTGGGTCATCCTAGAAGTAATTTCTTAAATCATAGAAAAACTTTTTCTTTTGCTGGTATGTGAAACTAGGTGGTATAAATTTAGCAACAATGTAATTAGCATAATCAGCATACCATGGAGCAGTACGAGAATCATTTATGACAGCTAATTGTTCATCAGGAAAGCTATCATCTATAGGTAGTGGGTCATCAAGAACATTCTCTAACCTAGACAAGTTGTCTGCAACAGGGTTCTCAACTCCCTTTCTATCAATAATATGCAAATAAAATTCTTGTAGCAAGAGAACCCATCTAATAAGTCTAGGTTTAACATCTTTTTTTAGTAAGATATTTAATAGCAGCATGATCAGTGTGAATAGTTACTTTAGAATCAACAATATAAGGTCTAAACTTATCACAAGCAAATACAACTGCTAAAAATTCTTTTTCAGTAGTAGCATAATTTCTCTGGGCACTGTCTAGAGTTTTACTAGCATATTGGATAACATTTAATTTCTTATCAACTCTTTATCCTAGAACAGCACCTACAGCATAATCACTAGCATCACACATAATTTCAAAGGGTAAATTCCAATCAGGTGGCTGAACAATAGGTGCAGAAATCAAGGCTTTCTTAAGTATTTCAAATGCTTCTACACAATCATCATCAAAGACAAAAGGAACATCTTTTTGTAAGGGATTAGTCAGAGGCCTAGAAATTTTTGAGAAGTCTTTAATGAACCTCCTATAAAAACCAGCATGACCAAGGAAACTTCTTATACCTTTAATGTCCTTAGGACACGACATCTTTTCAATAGCATCAACTTTAGCTTTATCAACTTCAATACCTCTTTCAGAAATTTTATGCCCCAAGACAATACCTTCATTAACCATAAAGTGGTACTTCTCCCAATTCAAGACAAGATTAGTTTCTTCACATCTCTGCAAAACTCGATCAAGGTTGCTTAAGCAATCATCAAAAGAAGTTCCATACACGAAGAAATCATCCATGAAAACCTCAACAATCTTTTCACAAAAGTCAGAGAATATAGCAGTCATACATCTTTGAAAGGTAGCAGGTGCATTACATGAACCAAAAGGCATATGTCTATAAGCAAAGGTACCGAAAGGGCAAGTAAAAGTGGTCTTTTCCCGATCCTCTTTCGACACAGGTATTTGAGAGAAACCAGAATAACTGTCTAGAAAGAAAAAATGTGTATGTTTGGATAATCTTTCTAGCATTTGATCAATAAGGTAAAGGGTAATGATCCTTTCTAGTAGCTTTATTTAATTTGCGAAAGTCAATTACCATTCTATAACATGTAACAATTCTTTGTGTGATCAATTCATCTTTATCATTAGTAACAACAGTAATACCTCCCTTCTTAGGGACACAATGGATAGGACTTACCCACTGACTATCAGCAACAGGATAAATTATACCTGCCTCCAGAAGCTTTAGTATTCCATTTCTTACCACTTCTTTCATCTTAGGATTTAACCGTCGTTGGTGATCAACAACTGGTTTAGCATCTTTCTCCAATTTTATTTTGTGCTGGCATAGAGTGGGACTAATGCCCTTAAGAACATCAAGAGTATATCCAATAGCAGCACAGTGCTTCTTCAGAGTTTTCAATAATTTCTCTTCTTCCTGCTCTGAAAGGTTAGCACTAATAATAACAGGATATGTCTTCTTTTCATCAAGATAAGCATATTTAAGAGTATCAGGTAATGGTTTAAGCTCAAACACGGGATCACCCTTGGGTGGAGGAGGATCCCCTAGAATTTCAATAGGTAAGTTGTGTTTCAAAATAGGTCCATGTTTAAAGAACACTTCATCTATTTCCCTTGTTTCATTCATAAACATATCATTTTCATGGTCTAGCAAATATTGTTCTAAAGGATCGTTAGGAGGCACGGTAATATAAGCAAGACCAATAATTTCATATTTACTAGGAAATTCTTTATCATGGGGTTGTCTACAAAATTTAGCAAAATTAAAATCATGAGAAATATCCCCTAAACCAACAATAACAATATCCTTTTTTGTAGTATATCTTAGCATTAACAGTATTCAAGAAGGGTCTACCAAATATAATGGGACAAAAGTCATTTTGTGGGGAACCAAAAACAAGAAAATCAGTAGGATATTTAACTTTCCCACACAAGACTTCAACATCTCTAACAATCCCAACTGGTGAAATAGTATCTCTATTGGCAAGCTTAATTGTAACATCAATACCTTCGATCTCAGCAGGTGCAATATCATGCATAATTTCTTCGTATAAGGAATGAGGTATTGCACTTGCACTAGCACCCATGTCACATAAGCCATGATAGAAATGATCTCCTATTTTAACATAAACAACAGGAATGCCTACAACAGGTCTATGTTTATTTTTAGTATCGGGTCTAGCAATTCTAGCAGCTTGCTACCTCTGGAGAATGCGTTGGTTTTCCCTTGAAGATGAAAGGGTGATGCAGCAAAGCAGCGTAAGTATTTCCCTTAGTTTTTGAGAACCAAGGTATAAATCTAGTAGGAGACCACACGCGAGTCACCTCGTACCTACGCAAACAAATAAGAACCTCGCAACCAACGCGATAAAGGGGTTGTTAATCCCTTCACGGCCACTTGCAAGAGTGAGATCTGATAGAGATAATAATAATAAGATAAATATTTTTGGTATTTTTATGATATAGATTGAAAGTAAAGATTGCAAAGTAAAATAGATTGGAAACTTGTATGATGGAGAATAGACCTGGGGGCCATAGGTTTCACTAGTGGCTTCTCTCAAGATAGCATAAGTATTACGGTGGGTGAACAAATTACTGTTGAGCAATTGATAGAAAAGCAAATAATTATGAGAATATCTAGGTATGATCATGTATATAGGCATCACGTCCGTGACAAGTAGACCGACCCCTGCCTGCATCTACTACTATTACTCCACACATCGACCGCTATCCAGCATGCATCTAGAGTATTAAGTTCATAAGAACAGAGAACACTTTAAGCAAGATGACATGATGTAGAGGGATAAAATCATACAATATGATATAACCCCATCTTTTTATCCTCGATGGCAACAATAAAATACGTGTCGTTTCCCCTACTATCACTGGGATCGAGCACAGCAAGATTAAACCCACAGCTAAGCACTTCTCCAATTGCAAGGAAGATCAATCTAGTAGGCCAAATCAAACTGATAATTCGAAGGGACTTGCAAAGATAACCAATCATACATAAAAAAATTCAGAGAAGATTCAAATATTGGTCATAGATAATCTTGATCATAAACTCATAATTCATCGTATATCAACAAACACACCGCAAAAGAAGATTACTTCGAATAGATCTCCAAGAGAATCGAGGAGAACTTTGTATTGAGATCCAAAGAGAGAGAAGAAGCCACCTAGCTAATAACTATGGACCCGAGGGTCTGGGGTAAACTACTCACACATCATCGGAGGGGCTATGGTGTTGATGAAGAAGCCCTCCATGATCAATGCCCCCTCCGGCTGAGCGCCGGAAAAGGCCCCAAGATGGGATCTCACGGGTACAGAAGGTTGCGGCGGTGGAATTAGGTTTTTGTGGTGCCCTCTGATGTTTTCAGGGTACGTAGGTATATATAGGAGGAAGAAGTAGGTCGGTGGAGCCACAAGGGGCCCACGAGGGTGGAGGGCGCACCAAGGGGGGTAGGCGCGGCCCCATGCCTCGTGGCCTCCTTGTTGATTGCTTGACGTCCACTCCAAATACTCTGGATCACGTTTGTTCCAAAAATCACGCTCCTGAAGGTTTCATTCCATTTGGACTCCGTTTGATATTCTTTTTCTGCGAAACACTGAAATAGGCAAAAAAAATAGCAATTTGGGCTGGGCCTCCGGTTAATAGGTTAGTCCCAAAAATAATATAAAAGTGTATAAATAAGCCCATTAAACATCCAAAACAGAATATATAATAGCATGGAACAGTCAAAAAATATAGATACGTTGGAGACGTATCAAGCATCCCCAAGCTTAATTCTTGCTTGTCCTCGAGTAGGTAAATGATAAAAACAGAATTTTTGATGTGGAATGCTTCCTAACATATTTTTCAATGTAATTTTTCTTTATTGTGTCATGAATGTTCAAATCCGAAAGATTCAATATAAAAGTTTAATATTGACATAAAAATAATAATACTTCAAGCATAGTAACTAAGCAATAATGTCTTCTCAAAATAACATGGCCAAAGAAAGTTATCCCTACAAAATCATATAGTCTGGCTATGCTCTACCTTCATCACACAAAATATTAAATCATGCACAACCCCGATGACAAGCCAAGCAATTGTTTCATACTTTTCATGTTCTCAAACTTTTTTAACTTTCACGCAATACATGAGCGTGAGCCATGGACATAGCACTATAGATGGAATAGAATGGTGGTTGTGGAGAAGACAAAAAGGAGAAGATAGTCTCACATCAACTAGGTGTATCAACGGGCTATGGAGATTCCCATCAATAGATATCAATGTGAGTGAGTAGGGATTGCCATGCAACGGATGCACTAGAGCTATAAGTGTATGAAAGCTCAACAAAAGAAACTAAGTGGGTGTGCATCCAACTTGCTTGCTCATGAAGACCTAGGGCAATTTGAGGAAGCCCATCATTGGAATATACAAGCCAAGTTCTATAATGTAAAATTCGCACTAGTTTATGAAAGTGACAACATAGGAGAATCTCTATCATGAAGAGCATGGTGCTACTTTGAAGCACAAGTGTGGAAAAAGGATAGTAACATTGTCCCTTCTCTCTTTTTCTCTCATTTTTTAATTTGGGCCTTCTTTTTTTTCTTTTGGCCTTTTTTCTTTTTTTTGTCTGGAGTCTCATCCCGACTTGTGGGGGAATCATAGTCTCCATCATCCTTTCCTCACTGGGACAATGCTCTAATAATGATGATCATCACACTTCTTTTTACTTACAACTCAAGAATTACAACTCAATACTTAGAACAAAATATGACTATGTGAATGCCTCCGGCGGTGTACCGGGATATGCAATGAATCAAGAGTGACATGTATGAAAAATTTATGAAAGGTGGCTTTGCCACAAATACGCTGTCAACTACATGATCATGCATGGCAATATAACAATGATGAAGCATGTCATAACAAACGGAACGGTGGAAAGTTTCATGGCAAGATATCTCAGAATGGCTATGGAAATGCCATAATAGGTAGGTATGGTGGCTGTTTTGAGGAAGGTATATGGTGGGTGTATGATACCGTCGAAAAGTGTGCGGTAATAGAGAGGCTCGCAAATGTGGAAGGGTGAGGGTGCGTATAATCCATGGACTCAACATTAGTCATAAAGAACTCACATACTTATTGCAAAAGTCTATTAGTTATCAAAACAAAGTACTACGCGCATGCTCCTAGGGGGATAGATTGGTAGGAAAAGACCATCAATTGTCCCCGACCGCCACTCATAAGGAAGACAATCAATAAATAAATCATGCACCGACTTCATCACATAACGGTTCACGATACGTGCATGCTACGGGAATCACAAACTTCAACACAAGTATTTCTCAAATTCACAACTACTCAACTAGCAAGACTCTAATATCACCATCTCCATATCTCAAAACAATTATCAAGTATCATACTTCTCGTAGTATTCAATGCACTTATATGAAAGTTTTTATTATTCCTAAAAGCAAATTACCATTTTGTTCTAAAGGACTCTCAAAATAATATAAGTGAAGCATGAGAGATCAACTATTTCTATAAAATGAAACCACCACCGTGCTCTAAAAGATATTGTAACATCCCAAATTTTCAATTTGGAATGTTATACATAGTTCATTCATGCATATCATATTTTGTGCATTTTGTTTTCTGCGATCTTGGAAATTCTAAGCAACTCAAGGACCCTCACAGACAGTTGGCGATTTCACTGTTTGCATATTTGAATTTTATCAAATATGGAAACAAGGATCACTTTGGTTTTAAAAAAATTTCTCTACGAAAATATTTCATATCAAAATATATGAGAGGAGATAATATGACTTCTCCGAAATAAATGAAATATTTGAAGAAAAAATTAAAATCAATTTGCAAATTTTTTATTTGGATTTTATTGCAATTTTATTTGAATTAGGAAAAATATGCGTTTTTTAAAAATTGCATTATAGGCCCAAATAAATGTTCACCATGTCTGGCTTATTTTTAGAGGATGGGGAAAATTTATATTGGGATTTTTGGAGCTTGTTTAGTATTCCTTTTCCTTCTATTTCTGCGCGTCGGAAAATTATAAAAAAAATTCAAACCAACTTCGGGCCGTAATCGGCCAGGACTCCCCAAGCTGGCGCCCTCTTATAAGCCGCCCCGCAGCCAACCCCGCCGCCTCACCCCGCCCGCGCGCCGCCCCCGAACCCTAGCGCCGCCCCGCCGCCGCTGTTGCCGCTGCTGCGCACCGCCGCGCCGCATCCCGCCGCCACCCGCCGCTCGCCGTCGCCGGAGCCGTCGTCACCGCGTCGGATCTCGTCATTGACCGGTCGGTTCTCCACGGTTAACCCCGGTTTTCTTTTAGTTTCCAGTTTAATTTATTAGATCGGTTCGGTTTCGCGTCGGTTTACTTATTTTGCGGACGTTTGTCTATACGTTCGTTTTAACGAACACCATGCACCCGTTAGCCGCAGACAGCAAACGTTCATTCGTTAGCCTGTTCATCAGTTTTTCTTTTTCCAGGGTTTTCCGCGATTATTTTCGATCACGATCTCTGCCCTAATTTTCGATCTAGTACATCTTTTCACTCATTTATCGGAATCAGGCGATTCAAGCGCCTGGATCTTCATCTCGAAGCCCTCTTTCTGTTTAACCAACTTGAACAAGATTTTGGTACTGTAAAATGTGACTTTAGTCCAGATTAGTAATCAGATCTTGTTTCTTTCGCAGTTTGAGTTTCGTTGTTTCGTTTGATTTGATTCTTTTTGCAAACCGGAGTTCTTAAGTTGAAATTTCTGGTTAGATCTTCTTATTTGAGATTTACCCGTGCATCTCTGCTTGATTGCTTATGTATGATATTGTTTGTTTGCGATAGAACACCCGGAGTGTGAAGCGTGCTACTACAAGTCTTTAGGATTTGCAGATCATCAGCAAGGCAAGTAACACATTGATCACACTTCTTTCATACCCAGTTTTTATGCATTAGTTTCAATCCCCAAACATTGCATGATTAGGATGTGATTAACTTGTGGGTATTGGGAAGTAGATGATGAGGTAGAACCTATTGCCTTGTTTTATTATCAAACCCTGGGAGTTACATCTATGTTATGCTTATATTGCTATGCTATGCTCGTAGATGTGGTTTGGTTTGAGAGATCCATGACAGATGTGAGATTGTTAATTAATGGTTCAACTTAAGGTGGCAACTTTAATACACATCTGGGTGGATTGCTTGTTTTGGGCACCTGGGGATATACCAGTGTTGTCCTAGGAGATCCCGGGGATTTACCGTGCGATCCTCCTACGCTTCGCCACCCAGGCTCAACGGGATCATGAGATTATGCATGCTAGAAACTTCCGTGTGCAGCCACAAGCCATTATGGGCTCTGGCATAGTGGAGTATGTTGCGTGACCTCTTTCAGTGGTGGGCTAGCAAATGTAGAGGGAAAGTAGGTGTAACTGTCCACCCGGAGTAAAGAGTTAATGATTCTGAAAGACTGTGTCTCGGTCATCCGTTTCTCAAACATCATGTAGTGCGAGAATTCCAACGAAGGAGATCGAGTCTTGTGGGGAGAAGTGTGCAAACCTCTGCAGAGTGTATAAACTAATCATGGTTAGCCGTGTCCCCAGTTATGGACAACTTGAGTATCTAGTACTTGGATTATCCTACTGTATCTCATCACTCCAAATTATTTTGTTGGGTTGATAATTACTTTTAATTACGATTGAGATGGGGGTACCATTCTCAAGTTTTTCAACTACCATGATAGTTAAATAAAAACTTATTCCTTTATTGTAGGGAAAAATTAGCTTTTCGCAAAAACCATGTAACCATAGAGCCTCCAACAGCCATATATGCATGTAGTGATAGCCTTTATCTATTCATTGCCCTACTGTTTTACATTGCCAGCATATTCCATGTGGTGACCCGTTTTCGGGTTGCAACGTGTTATGTTGCAGACTTTTCAGACGAGGAGTAAGACGCCATAGGTCGTTTGTCATGCACTCAGCTATGCGTTGGAGTTGATGGACTCACTTTATCTTCCAAGCCTTCCGTTGTTATCGTATTAGATGGCCTTAAGCCATATTTATTGTAATAAGTTCTCTCTTGAGACATCCGATGTAATAATTGTGTGATTGCTACACTGTTATAAATCCTTCGAGTGCTGTTTGTGTCAGCATTACCGATCCAGGGATGACACTGAAGCACAGAGACTTGACCGTTTGAGGTCGGGTCGCTACAAGATGGTATCAGAGCACACGTTGAATGTAGGACACGACCACTAAGAAAAGCCATAGGTCACTCTTCTCTACTCATTTCTGACTCCTCTCCATTTTCTACTCTTTAGGATGGCGGATACGAGGAACAAGTTTGCACAACCGGATGAAGACACACCTTTTGGACAACACTTGAAGGAAGTCACTAGGTACCTGAACATTGGAATACCAAGCTTCACTGGGACCTACAACTCCACTTTACCAGAAGAGGAGCGCTGGATGATTAGAGTTCAAGTTCTTGGAAGGACGTTCACGCCAGTTACGAATTCTATAGACTTTTCCTTTGATGCACCCACTTGGAGTCTAGGCAAGAGCATGGCAGCCCACATTGCTATGGGACGTATTGGAGAAGTCTACAAACAAGAGCTTAAGGACACTATATACCAGATATGTGGGCGCCGAGACGAGCAATGGGAGATGATCAGCACCAGGAGGGATAGATCCATTGCAGCATTCATCCAGGAGCTAAACCAGCACATTCGACGCCAAGAGAACCAGATGTGCACAAGCATGATGGATCTGCAGAAGGCAATGACCAGGATCGCCGAGCTAGAAGAGGAACTCAAGGCTACACGCGACGATTATGAAGAGGAAATCATCGTACTAGTGGAGAAGAATGATGACCTAACAAGGAAGCTAGGAGTTTTCATGGGAGACCCCGCGCCAGGAGGAGAAGACGATGAACCCAAGGAGATTCGTTCTGAAGACTACATCATCATCAACGACACCGACTCCGACCCCGACGATAGTGATGATGACTATGAAGACGAAGCTGGAGCGGATATCATGGAGTCTTCCACCGAGAAATATTTCTAGATGACCACCATATGACTAGTAATTTTCCCCCCACGTAAATAGTAGTAGTCCGAGCACTTTTAACGATAGTTCTAGACCGTTTGTATGCCCTTGCTTGATTGATTGAGTGAAATGATATGATTGTGTTTGTCTCATGTGCATATGGGTAGTGCTATCTCACTATACCTCATTCTATTCTAAACTCTTCCCTCTAAACCCATCAGATGCCTCCGAGACGTGACCCCGGTTTTGCTTTCCCACCGGAGCTCACTCAGTTGATCCAGCAGCAGAATACCTTGATGCAGTTGTTAGTTCAGAACCAAGGCAACAACAACAACAACAATAACCCACCGCCACTACCTCCATTTGACAACTTAGCCCGTTTTCTGAGGCTACAGCCGCCGGTGTTTTCCAATAGCACCGAGCCCATAGTTGCTGATGATTGGCTGCGCAAGATACGAAGGGAGTTGACCACCCCAGGCTGCACAAATGCGGAGAAGGTGTGTTTTGCCGCACACCAATTGGATGGACCAGCAGCCGCATGGTGGGAGAATTACAGAGTCACTTTTTCTATAGCCAATGTCACTTGGGAGCAGTTTCAGCAAGCATTCCGCACAGCCCATGGATCCACTAGAGCTATGAGCATGAAAAGCGTGAGTTTCACAACTTGCGCCAGGGAAATCGTACTGTGGCTCAGTATGTAGATGAGTTTAGTAAGCTATCACGTTATGCCCCTGATGATGTGGCCACGGATGCCGTGAAGCAGGAGAAGTTTATGGAAGGGCTAAATGATGAGATGAGCATGCAGTTGATGGTGGCAACATTCAACAACTACCAGGAGTTGGTAGACAAGGCTCTTATGATTGAAGGGAAGCGGCATCAGGTAGAGAGCCGCAAGAGGAAATATGGACAAGGAAAGTACAATTCTGGAGCTCAGCAGAAGCCTCGTCTCACCTCGAACTCGGGAGGACTTGTCCATAACCATGGAGGCCACACCCACAATGGAGGAAGTTCCCATAATCATAATGGCCCAAGGAATGGGAATGGGAATGGAGCAAGCAGCAATCAGAACCGCTCTAACCCATCCACACCCGCCAAGAAGGATCAAAGTCACATTACTTGTTTCAAGTGCGGGAAGACTGGGCACTACGCCAATGATTGTCCGGAATTGAAGCACTGGGAAGAAGCCCAACCCTTTCAACAAAGGAAAAGTGAACCACGTGAACGTGGAGGAAGTTGAGGAGCAGCCAGATGCAGTTATCGGTAAGTTTTTGGTTAAGTCTTTTACTGCAATTGTTCTTTTCGATACTGGTGCGTCGCATTCATACATATCAAGGGGATTCGTGGATAAGTATAAGTTGCCCACTAAGGTACTTAGGACATCCATGTTAGTAAGTTCGCCAGGAGCCGAGTATATGGCAAGTCAAGGATGTTTTCAGATACCATTGACCATTGGAAGTCATGTTTTCCCCCCAGACTTGATAATTTTGGAGTCACAAGGATTGGATGTGATACTAGGAATGGATTGCCTATCTATGTATGGGGGAAACATCGATTGCGTGAGTAAGTAAATTTTGCTTACCACCCCGGAGGGAAAAAGGATCAAGTATGTTTCTAGGCATTCGCCAAGGAGAACCCAAGTACATTCTCTCACGGGAGTTGTTCAGGAGGAAGTGCCTGTCGTGAAGGATTGCCCGGATGTATTTCCAGAGGAGTTACCAGGCATGCCGCTAGATCGAGACATAGAGTTTTTGATAGAGCTATTTCCAGGCACCGGGCCAATATCAAAGAGACCATACCAGATGCCCGCAAATGATCTGGAAGAGATCAAGAAACAGATTAAGGACTTATTGGAGAAAGGTCATTCGACGAAGTTCATCACCATGGGGAGCCCCAGTGCTCTTGGTTGAGAAGAAGGATAAGTCCCTAAGAACGGTTGTTGATTATCGGGCATTGAACGAAGTGACAATCAAGAATAAGTACCCACTGCTAATGATCAATGATTTGTTTGACCAGCTGCAAGGAGCAAAGGTGTTTTCGAAGATTGACCTGCGATCAAGATACCACTAGTTGAAGATTCGAGAAAAGGATATACCTAAGACAGCGTTCACCACAAGGTATGGGCTATATGAGTATACGGTTATGTCATTTGGATTGACTAACGCCCCCGCCTATTTCATGAGTATGATGAATAAGGTGTTCATGGAGTTTTTGGATAAGTTTGTTGTGGTGTTCATAGATGATATCTTGGTATACTCAAAGAATGAAGAGGAACATAAGGAGCATTTGCATTTAATTCTCAAGACGCTCGGAGAACATCAGTTATATGCCAAGTTTAGCAAATGTGAATTTTGGTTGAAGGAAGTTGGATTTCTTGGACATGTTATATCAGGAGAAGGTATAGCAGTGGACCCTACCAAGGTCAAATCAGTCACTGAGTGGTTGGCACCCACCTCAGAGATCCACAGTTTTCTTGGACTCGCGGGATACTATCGGAGATTCATTGAAAATTTCTCTAAGATCGCAAAGCCTATGACGACGTTGTTGAAGAAGGACACCAAGTTCCATTGGACTGAAGAATACGAAGCAAGTTTCCAGGAGTTGAAGAAACGTTTGACTATAGCCCCAGTGCTGATTCTGCTGGATATACGCAAGGATTTCCAAGTGTATTGCGACGCCTCTCACTTAGGACTTGGAGGAGTACTTATGCAAGATGGACTGGTTGTTTTGTATGGCTCACGACAACTTAAATCGCACGAATTGAATTATGCCACACATGATTTGGAGTTAGCAGCTGTAGTGCATGCACTCAAGACCTGGAGACATTTTCTGATCGGTAACCATTGTGATGTGTACACGGATCATAAGAGTTTGAAGTACATTTTCACCCAGAAGGAGTTGAACCTCAGGCAAAGGAGATGGTTGGAGCTTATAAAAGATTATGATATGAAGTTGCACTATCATCCAGGCAAGGCCAATGTCATAGCAGACGGTTTGAGCCAGAAGAGTTACGTCAATACCCTCATAAGCGGAGGGATGCCAAAAGAGTTAGCAGAGTATCTCAGGGAACTTCGTTTGGAGATAGTTCCTAAAGGTTTTGTTACAACCATGGAAGTGCAGTCGAAATTGTTGGAAAAGATTCGAGAAGCTCAGAAGGATGACAAAGAAATTGCCGAGATAAAGGAGAATATGAGTGAAGGCAAAGCCAATGGTTTTCGTGAGGATGAGCACGACACCTTGTGGTTCGAAGACCATATTTTTGTGTCAAGTAATGCCGAGATCAGGAAGTTATTACAGGAAGCTCATGACTCACCATACTCGATACACCTCGGAAACACCAAGATGTATTTGGATTTGAAGGAGCATTTCTGGTGGACGGGTATGAAGAAGAATATTGCCGAGTATGTAGCCGTATGTGATGTATGTCAGAGAGTGAAGGCAGAACATCAGAAGCCAGCAGGATTACTGCAGCCTATGTCGATAAACGAATGGAAGTGGGATAAGCTTGGCATGGATTTCATCACCTGATTACCAGGACCCGATCAGGATATGATTCAATCTCGGTAGTAGTGAACTGCTTGACCAAAGTAGCTCACTTTATCCCAGTGAAAACCACTTATACAAGTGCGAAGTTGGCCAAGATATATATGACCAGGATCGTATGTCTGCACGGAGTTCTGAGGACCATCATATCAGATAGAGGAACACGGTTTACTTCAAAGTTCTGGCACCAGCTGCATCAGTCTTTGGAAACCAGGCTGGAGTTCAGTACAACTTTTCACCCGCAGACAGATGGACAGACAGAGACAGTCAATCAGATTCTGGAGGACATGTTGAGAGCTTGTGCGCTAGACTACGGGTCTAGTTGGGATGATAATTTGCCCTACGCAGAGTTCTCGTACAACAATAGCTACCAGGCCAGTTTGAAGATGGCACCGTTCGAGGCCCTATATGGAAGAAGGTGCAGAACACCGTTGATGTGGGATGAGGTTGGAGACCGTCAGTTGTTTGGACCCGATTTGATTAAGGAGTTCGAAGAAAAGGTTAAACTAATTCGAGATAGACTGAAGATAGCTCAGTCCAGATAGAAGAGTTATGCAGATTCAAAATGCAAGGAGGTAGTCTATGAAATTGGAGACAGAGCGTATCTGAGGGTGTCACCACTTCGAAGAGTTAAACGATTTGGAGTTAAAGGAAAGTTAGCCCCGAGATTTGTGGGACCATACCGTGTTTTGGAACGCATGGGAGAGGTTGCCTACAAGTTGGAGTTACCCGAAGGACTGTCAGGAGTTCATGATGTGTTTCACATTTCTCAGTTGAAGAAGTGCCATGCTGAGATGGCCAATATTCCTCTGAGAGATACAGTGCCACTGGAAGCAATACAGTTGGATAGTGATTTGACCTACGAGGAGAAACCTGTCAAGATTCTTGAGTTTGCTAGCCGAGTTACTCGCAGCAAGATTATCAAGTTTTGCAAAGTTCAGTGGAGCCACCGTACCGAGGATGAAGCTACTTGGGAACGGGAGGATGATCTACAGAAAGACCATCCACACCTATTTTCTAGTCAACCCGAATCTCGAGGACGAGATTCATCTTAAGGGGGGTAGGTTTGTAACATCCCAAATTTTCAATTTGGAATGTTATACATAGGTCATTCATGCATATCATATTTTGGGCATTTCGTTTTCTGCGATCCTGGAAATTCTAAGCAACTCAAGGACCCTCGGAGAGAGTTGGGGATTTCACCATTTTGCATATTTGAATTTTATCAAATATGGAAACAAGAATCACTTTGGTTTTAATAAATTTTCTCTCCGGAAATATTTCATATCAAAATATATGAGAGGAGATAATATGACTTCTCCGAAATAAATGAAATATTGGAAGAAAAATATTAAAATCAATTTGCAATTTTTTTATTTGGATTTTATTGCAATTTTATTTGAATTAGGAAAAATATGCATTTTCCAAAAATTGCATTATAGGCCCAAATAAATGTTCACCCTGTCCGGCTTATTTTTAGAGGACGGGGAAATTTTATCTCGGGATTTTTGGAGCCCGTTTAGTATTCCTTTTCTTTCTTTTTCTGCGCGTTGAAATATTTTAAAAAAAAGTCAAACCGACTTCGGGCCGTAACCGGCCAGGACTCTCGAGGCCCGCCCCCTCTTATAAGCCGCCCCGCAGCTCACCCCGCCGCCTCAGCCCGCCCCCGCGCCGCCCCCGAACCCTAGTGATGTCTACTACAAAACCTTCTTCTTGTAGACGTTGTTGGGCCTCCAAGTGCAGAGGTTTGTAGGACAGTAGCAAATTTCCCTCAAGTGGATGACCTAAGATTTATCAATCCGTAGGAGGCGTAGGATGAAGATGGTCTCTCTCAAGCAACCCTGCAACCAAATAACAAAGAGTCTCTTGTGTCCCCAACACACCTAATACAATGGTAAATTGTATAGGTGCACTAGTTCGGCGAAGAGATGGTGATACAAGTGCAATATGGATAGTAGATAACAGTATTTGTAATCTCAAATTATAAAAACAGCAAGGTAACTAATGATAAAAGTGAGCGTAAACGGTATTGCAATGCTACGAAACAAGGCCTAGGGTTCATACTTTCACTAGCGCAAGTCCTCTCAACAATAATAACATAATTGGATCATGTAACTATCCCTCAACATGCAACAAAGAGTCACTCCAGAGTCACTAATAGCGGAGAACGAACGAAGAGATTATGGTAGGGTACGAAACCACCTCAAAGTTATTCTTTCCAATCAATCCGTTGGGCTATTCCTATAAGTGTCACAAACATCCCTAGAGTTCGTACTAGAATAACACCTTAAGACACAAATCAACCAAAACCCTAATGTCACCTAGATACTCCAATGTCACCTCAAGTATCCGCGGGTATGATTACACAATATGCATCACACAATCTCACATTCATCTATTCAACCAACACAAAGGACATCAAAGAGTGCCCCAAAGTTCTACCGGAGAATCACGACGAAAACGTGTGACAACCCCTATGCATAGGTTCATGGGCGGAACCCGCAAGTTGATCACCGAAACATACATCAAGTGAATCACGTGGTATCCCATTGTCACCACAGATACGCACGGCAAGACATACATCAAGTGTTCTCAAATCTATAAAGACTCAATCCGATAAGATAACTTCAAAGGGAAAACTCAATTCATTACAAGAGAGTAGAGGGGGAGGAGAAACATAAGATCCAACTATAATAGCAAAGCTCGCGATACATCAAGATCGTGCCAAATCAAGAACACGAGAGAGAGAGAGATCAAACACATAGCTACTGGTACATACCCTCAGCCCCGAGGGAGAACTACTCCCTCCTCGCCATGGAGAGCACCGGGACAATGAAGATGGCCACCGGAGAAGGATTCCCCCTCCGGCAGGGTGCCGGAACGGGTCTAGATTGGTTTTCGGTGGCTACGGAGGCTTCTGGCGGCGGAACTCCTGATCTAATCTCTGTTCTGGAAGTTTTAGGGTACGTGAGTATATATGGGTGCAGGAAGTACATCGGTGGAGCTTCGGGGGCCCCACGAGGCAGGGGGCGCGCCCTAGGGGGGGCGCCCCCACCCTCGTGAGCACCTCCCTTGGCTCCTGACGTGGGGTCCAAGTCCATCCGGTAGCTTTCCTTCCAAAAATAACTTCTCCAGTTGATTTCGTTCCGTTTCGACTCCGTTTGACATTCCTTTTCTTCGAAACACTAAAATAGGCAAAAAAAACAGTAAATCTGGGCTGGGCCTCCGGTTAATAGGTTAGTCCTAAAAATAATATAAAGTGGATAATAAAGCCCAATATTGCCCAGTACAGTATATAACATAGCATGGAGTAATCAAAAATTATAGATACGTTGGAGACGTATCAAGCATCCCCAAGCTTAATTCCTGCTCGTCCTTGAGTAGGTAAATGATAAAAACAGAATTTTTGATGCGGAGTGCTACTTGGCATAATTTGAATGTAATTCTTCTTAATTGTGGTATGAATATTCAGATCTGAAAGATTCAAGACAAAATTTCATATTGACATAAAAATGATAATACTTCAAGCATACTAACTAAGCAATTATGTCTTCTCAAAATAACATGGCCAAAGAAAGTTCATCCCTACAAAATCATATAGTTTAGTCATGTTTCATTTTCGTCACACAAGAATGCTCTCATCATGCACAACCCCGATGACAAGCCAAGCAATTGTTTCATACTTTAGTAATCTCAAACCTATAAACTTTCACGCAATATATGAGCGCGAGCCATAGACATAACACTATGGGTGGAATAGAATATGATGATGGGGGTTATGTGGAGAAGACAAAAAAGGAGAAAGTCTCACATCAACGAGGCTAATCAATGGGCTATGGAGATGCCCATCGATTGATGTTAATGCAAGGAGTAGGGATTGCCATGCAACGGATGCACTAGAGCTATAAATGTATGAAAGCTGAACAAAAGAAACTAGGTGGGTGTGCATCCAACTTGCTTGCTCACGAAGACCTAGGGCACTTGAGGAGGCCCATTGTTGGAATATACAAGCCAAGTTCTATAATGAAATATTCCCACTAGTATATGAAAGTGACAAAACAAGAGACTCTCTATCATTAAGATTATGGTGCTACTCTGAAGCACAAGTGTGGCAAAGGATAGTAGCATTGTCCCTTCTCTCTTTTTCTCTCATTTTTATTTTATTTTTTTATTTTTTTATTTTGTGCCTTCTATTTTTTATGGCCTTTCTCTTTTTTGGGGGGCCTTCTCTCTTTTTTATGGCCTTTCTCTTCTTTTTTTATTCCTCACTTGGGATAATGCTCTAGAAAATGATGATCATCACACTTCTATTTATTTACAACTCAATGATTACAACTCAATACTAGAACAAATTATGACTCTATATGAATGCCTCCGGTGGTGTACCGCGATATACAATGAACCAAGAGTGACATGTATGAAATAATTATGAACGGTGGCTTTTCCACAAATACTATGTCAACTACATGATCATGCTAAGCAATATGACAATGATGAATGTGTCATGATAAACTGAATGGTGGAAAGTTGCATGCAAGATATCTTGGAATGGCTATGGAAATGCCATAATAGGTAGGTATGGTGGCTGTTTTGAGGAATATATAAGGAGGTTTATGTGTGATAGAGCGTATCATATCACGGGGTTTGGATGCACCGGCGAAGTTTGCGCCAACTCTCAATGTGAGAAAGGGCAATGCATGGTACCGAAGAGGCTAGCAAGAATGGAAGGGTGAGAGTGCGTATAATCCATGGACTCAGCATTAGTCATAAAGAACTCACATACTTATTGCAAAAATCTACAAGTCATAAAAAACCTCGGTACTACATGCATGCTCCTAGGGGGATAGATTGGTAGGAAAAGACCATCGCTCGGCCCCGACCGCCACTCATAAGGAGGACAATCAAATAACACCTCATGTTTCAAATTTGTTACATAACGTTTACCATACGTGCATGTTATGGGACTTGCAAACTTCAACACAAGCATTTCTCAAATTCACAACTACTCAACTAGCACGACTTTGATATTATTACCTCCATATCTCAAAACAATCATCAAGCATCAAACTTCTCTTAGTATTCAAAACACTCATAAGAAAATTTTACTAATCTTGAATACCTAGCATATTAGGATTTTAAGAAAATTACCATGCTATTTAAGATTCTCAAAATAATCTAAGTGAAGCATGAGAGTTCATCTATTTCTTCAAAATAAAACTACCACCATGCTCTAAAATATATAAGTGAAGCACTAGAGCAAATGACAAACTACTCCGAAAGATATAAGTGAAGATCAATGAGTAGTCGAATAATTATGCAACTATGTGAAGACTCTCTAACATTTAATAATTTCAGATCTTGGTTTTTTATTCAAACAACAAGCAAAACAAAATAAAATGACATCTAAGAGAAGCAAAAACTTAGGATCAACCGATACTAACCGATAATTGTTGAAGAAGAAAGGTGGGATGCCAACCGGGGCATCCCCAAGCTTAGACGCTTGAGACCTCTTGAAATATTATCTTGGGATGCCTTGGTCATCCCCAAGATTGATATTTTGTGTCTCCTTAATTCCTCTCATATCACGGTCTCCCTAAATCTCAAAAGCTTCATCCACACAAAACTCAACAAGGACTCGTGAGATAAGTTAGTATAAACCATTGCCAAAACCTTATCATACTCTACTGTAGCAAATCACTAAAATTATTATTCAACATTGCATACTAAATGTCTCTGCATATTTAATAGTCCTATCCTCAAATAGAATCATTAAAGAAGCAAACATATGCGAACAATGCAAACATAACAGCAATCTGCCTAAACAGGACAGTCTGTAAAGAATGCAGCAACATCCATACTTACCTAACTCAAAAAATTATGAAAGAAAATTACCACTGTAGTAAATTTATCAGATCTTAATATACAAAAGGTTTCAACATTTTATCACATTCTGAATTTTCTAGGTAATTATTACAACAGCGGTAAACTTTCTGTTTTCAAACAGCAACATGTATACTTGTAACATAGGCATATTAAAGACTATCAATGCCACTTTTATTGAAATAAAATATGCAAAACATTGTTCTAAATAAAATAAAGCAAATCCTAACAAAATAAATTGACGCTCCAAGCAAAACACATATCATGTGGTAAATAAAAATATAGCTCCAAGTAAAGTTACCGATGAACGAAGACGAAAGAGGGGATGCCTTCCGGGGCATCCCCAAGCCTAGGCTCTTGGCTATCCTTGAATATTACCTTGGGGTGCCTTGGTCATCCCCAAGCTTAGGCTCTTACCACTCCTTGTTCCATAGTCCATCAAATCCTTACCCAAAACTTGAAAACTTCACAACAGAAAACTTAACAGAAAACTCGTAAGCTCCGTTAGTATAAGAAAATAAATCACCACGTCAAGGTACTGTAATGAACTCATTATTTATTTATATTGGTGTTAAACCTACTGTATTACAAATTATCTATGGTTTATAAACTATTTTACTAGACATAGATTCATCAAAATAAGTAAACAACACATGAAAAACAGAATCTGTCAAAAACAGAACAGTCTGTAGTAATCTGAATAAAACGTATACTTATGGAACTCATAAAATTCTCAAATAAATTTCTGGACCTGAGGAATTTATCTATTAATCATATGCAAAAAGAATTAACTAATTATCACTTTCCAAATAAACATGGCAGCAATTCTCGTGAGCGCTAAAGTTTCTGTTTTTTACAGCATGATCAACAAGACTTTCCCCGAGTCTTCCCAAAGGTTCTACTTGGCACAAACACTAATTGAAACAATAAAACCACATCTAAACAGAGGCTAGATGAATTTTTTATTACTAAACAGGAACAAAAATCAAGGAACAAAAATAAAATTGGGTTGCCTCCCAACAAGCGCTATCGTTTAACGCCCTAGCTAGGCATGATGATTTCAATGATGCTCACATAAAAGATAAGAATTGTAACATAAAAAGAGCATCATGAAGAATATGACTAGCACATTTAAGTCTAACCCACTTCCTATGCATAGGGATTTTGTGCGCAAACAACTTGTGGGAACAAGGATCAACTTGCGTAGGAAGGTAAAACAAGCATAACTTCAAAATTTTAAGCACATAGAGAGGAAACTTGATATTATTGCAATTCCTACAAGCATATATTCCTCCCTCATAATAATTTTCAGTAGCATCATGAATGAATTCGACAATATAACCAGCACCTAAAGCATTCTTTTCATGGTCTACAAGCATAGAAATTTTATTACTCTCCACACAAGCAAAATTCATCTCATGAATAATAGTGGGAGCAAACTCAACAAAATAATTATCATGTGAGGCATAATCCAATTGAAAACTAAAATCATGATGACAAGTTTCATGGATATCATTATTATTTATAGCATACAAGTCATCACAATAATCATCATAGATAGGAGGCATGCTTTCATCATAATAGATTTGCTTATCAAAACTTGGGGGACAAAAAATATCATCTTCGTCAAACATAGCTTCCCCAAGCTTGTGGCTTTGCATATCATTAGCATCATAGATATTCAAGGAATTCATACTAACAACATTGCAATCATGCTCATCATTCAAATATTTAGTGGCAAATATTCTAATGCATTCTTCTTCTAACACTTTGGCACAATTTTCCTTCCCATGATACTTATGAAAGATATTAAAAAGATGAAGCGTATGAGGTAAACTCAATTCCATTTTTTTGTATTTTTATTTTATAAACTAAACTAGTGATAAAACAAGAAACTAAAAGACTCGATTGCAAGATCTAAAGATATACCTTCAAGCGCTAACCTCCCCGGCAACGGCGCCAGAAAAGAGCTTGATGTCTACTACACAACCTTCTTCTTGTAGACATTGTTGGGCCTCCAAGTGCAGAGGTTTGTAGGACAGTAGCAAATTTCCCTCAAGTGGATGACCTAAGGTTTATCAATCCGTAGGAGGCATAGGATGAAGATGGTCTCTCTCAAGCAACCCTACAACCAAATAACAAAGAGTCTCTTGTGTCCCCAACACACCTAATACAATGGTAAATTGTATAGGTGCACTAGTTCGGCGAAGAGATGGTGGTACAAGTGCAATATGGATAGTAGATAATAGTATTTGTAATCTCAAATTATAAAAACAGCAAGGTAACTAATGATAAAAGTGAGCGTAAACGGTATTGCAATGCTAGGAAACAAGGCCTAGGGTTCATACTTTCACTAGTGCAAGTCCTCTCAACAATAATAACATAATTGGATCATATAACTATCCCTCAACATGCAACAAAGAGTCACTCCAAAGTCACTAATAGCGGAGAACGAACGAAGAGATTATGGTAGGGTATGAAACCACCTCAAAGTTATTCTTTCCAATCAATCCGTTGGGCTATTCCTATAAGTGTCACAAACACCCCTAGAGTTCGTACTAGAATAACACCTTAAGACACAAATCAACCAAAACCCTAATGTCACCTATATACTCCAATGTCACCTCAAGTATCCGCGGGTATGATTACACGATATGCATCACACAATCTCACATTCATCTATTCAACCAACACAAAGGACCTCAAAGAGTGCCCCAAAGTTCTACCGGAGAATCACGACGAAAACGTGTGCCAACCCCTATGCATAGGTTCATGGGCGGAACCCGCAAGTTGATCACCGAAACATACATCAAGTGAATCACGTGGTATCCCATTGTCACCACAGATACGCACGGCAAGACATACATCAAGTGTTCTCAAATCTATAAAGACTCAATCCGATAAGATAACTTCAAAGGGAAAACTCAATTCATTACAAGAGAGTAGAGGGGGAGGAGAAACATAAGATCCAACTATAATAGCAAAGCTCGCGATACATCAAGATCGTGACAAATCAAGAACACGGGAGAGAGAGATCAAACACATAGCTACTGGTACATACCCTCAGCCCCGAGGGAGAACTACTCCCTCCTCGTCATGGAGAGCACTGGGATGATGAAGATGGCCACCGGAGAAGGATTCCCCCTCCGGCAGGGTGCCAGAACGGGTCTAGATTGGTTTTCGGTGGCTATGGAGGCTTCTGGCGGCGGAACTCCTGATCCAATCTCTGTTCTGGAAGTTTTAGGGTACATGAGTATATATGGGTGCAGGAAGTATGTCGGTGGAGCTTCGAGAGCTCCACGAGGCAGGGGGCGCTCCCTAGGGGGGGCGCCCCCCACCCTCGTGAGCACCTCCCTTGGCTCCTGACGTGGAGTCCAAGTCCATCCGGTAGCTTTCCTTCCAAAAATAACTTCTCCAGTTGATTTCATTCCGTTTCGACTCCGTTTGATATTCCTTTTCTTCGAAACACGGAAATAGGCAAAAAAACAGCAAATCTGGGCTGGGCCTCCGGTTAATAGGTTACTCCCAAAAATAATATAAAAGTGGATAATAAAGCCCAAAATTGCCCAAAACAGTAGATAACATAGCATCGAGTAATCAAAAAATATAGATACGTTGGAGACGTATCACCTAGTGCCGCCCCGCCACCGCGTCGGATCTCGCCATTGACCTCGCCGTTGACCGGTCGGTTTTCCACGGTTAACCCTGGTTTTATTTTAGTTTCCGGTTTAATTTATTAGATCGGTTCGATTTTCCGTCGGTTTACTTACTTTGCAGACGTTCGTCCAGACGTTTGTTTTAACGAACACCGTTCACCCATTAGCCGCAGACAGCGAACGTTCGTTCGTTAGCTTGTTCGTCAATTTTTCTTTTTCCAGGGTTTTCCGCGATTATTTTCGATCGCGATCTCTGCCCTAATTTTCGATCTAGTATATCTTTTCGCTCGTTTATCAGAATTAGGCAATTCAAGCGCTTGGATCTTCATCTCTAAGCCCTCTTTCCGTTTAACCAACTTGAACAAGATTTTGGTACTGTAAAATTTGACTTTAGTCCAGATTAGTAATCGGATCTTGTTTCTTTCGCAGTTTGAGTTTCATTGTTTCGTTTGATTTGATTCTTTTTGCAAACCGGAGTTCTTAAGTTGAACTTTCTGGTTAGATCTTCTTATTTTAGATTTACTCGTGCATCTTTGCTTCATTTCTTATGTATGCTATTGTTTGTTTGCGATAGAACACCCGGAGTGCGAAGCGTGCTACTACGAGTCTTTAGGATTTGCAGATCATCAGCAAGGCAAGTAACACATTGATCATACTTCTTTCATACCTAGTTTTTATGCATTAGTTTCAATCCCCAAACATTGCATGATTAGGATGTGATTAACTTGTGGGTATTGGGAAGTAGATGATGAGGTAGAACCTATTGCCCTGTTTTATTATCAAACCCTGGGAGTTACATCTACGTTATGCTTATACTGCTATGCTATGCTCGTAGACGTGGTTTGGTTTGAGAGATCCATGACAGATGTGAGATTTTTAATTAATGGTTCAACTTAAGGTGGCAACTTTAATACACATCTAGGTGGATTGCTTGTTTTGGGCACCTGGGGATATACCAGTGTTGTCCCAGGAGATCCCGGGGATTTACCGTGCGATCCTCCTACGGTCTGCCACCCAGATTCAAAGGGATCATGAGATTATTCATGCTATAAACTTCCGTGTGCAGCCACAAGACATTATGGGCTCTGGCATAGTGGATTATGTTGTGTGACCTGTTTCGGTGGTGGGCTAGCAGATGTAGAGGGAAAGTAGGTGTAACTGTCCACCCGGAGTAAAGAGTTAATGCTTCTGAAAGACCGTGTCTCGGTCATCCGTTTCTCAAACATCATGTAGTGCGAGAATTCTAACGGAGGAGATCGAGTCTTGTGGGGAAAAGTGTGCAAACCTCTGCAGAGTGTACAAACTAATCATGGTTAGTCGTGTCCCCGGTTATGGACAACTTGAGTATCTAGTACTTGGATTATCCTACCGTATCTCATCACTCTAAATTAATTTGTTGGGTTGATAATTACTTTTAATTGCGAGTGAGATGGGGGTACCATTCTCAAGTTTTTCAACTACCATGATAGTTAAATAAAAACTTATTCCTTTGTTGTAGGGAAAAATAGCTTTTCGCAAAAACCATGTAACCATAGAGCCTCCAACAGCCATATATGCATGTAGTGATAGCCTTTATCTATTCATTGCCCTACTGTGTTACATTGCCAGCATATTCCATGTGCTGACCCGTTTTCGGGCTGCAATGTGTTATGTTGCAGACTTTTCAGACGAGGAGTAAGACGTGATAGGTCGTTTATCATGCACTCAGCTATGCGTTGGAGTTGATGGACTCACTTTATCTTCCAAGCCTTCCGTTGTTATCGTATTAGATGGCCTTAAGCCATATTTATTGTAATAAGTTCTCTCTTGAGACATCCGATGTAATAAGTGTGTGATTGCTACTCTGTTATAAATCCTTCGAGTACTGTGTGTGTCAGCATTACTGATCCAGGGATGACACTGAAGCACAGAGACTTGACCGTTTGAGGTTGGGTCGCTACAGATATAAGTGAAGTACTAGAGCAAAAACTATATAGCTCAAAAGATATAAGTGAAGCACATAGAGTATTCTAATAAATTCCGATTCATGTGTCTCTCTCTCAAAAGGTGTGTACAGCAAGGATGATTGTGGTAAACTAAAAAGCAAAGACTCAAATCATACAAGACGCTCCAAGCAAAACACATATCATGTGGTGAATAAAATATAGCTCCAAGTAAAGTTACCGATGAACGAAGACAAAAGAGGGGATGCCTTCCGAGGCATCACCAAACTTAGGCTTTTTGGTGTCCTTTGATTTTACCTTGGGGTGCCTTGGGCATCGCCAAGCTTAGGCTCTTTCCACTCCTTGTTCCATAATCCGTCAAATCTTAACCCAAAACTTGAAAACTTCACAACACAAAACTTAACATAAAATCTCGTGAGCTCCGTTAGAGAAAGAAAACAAAACACCTCTTCAAGGTACTGTAATGAACTCATCCTTTATTTATATTGGTGTTAAACCTACTGTATTCCAACTTTTCTATGGTTTATAAACTCCATTAATAGCCATAGATTCATCAAAATAAGCAAACAACACACGAAAAACAGAATCTGTCAAAAACAGAACAGTCTGTAGTAATCTGTATCAAACGCAAACTTCTGGAACCCCAAAAATTCTAAAATAAATTGCTTGACGTGAGGAATTTATCTATTAATCATCTGCAAAAATAATAAACTAAATAGAAATCTCCAATAAAAAATGGTAGCAATTCTCGCGAGCGCTAAAGTTTCTGTTTTTTACAGCAAGGTCAAAAAGACTTTCCCCAAGTCTTCCCAACGGTTCTACTTGGCACAAACACTAATTAAACACAAAAAATACAACCAAAACAGAGGCTAGATAAATTATTTATTACTAAACAGGAATAAAAATAAAATTGGGTTGCCTCCCAACAAGCTCTATCGTTTAACGCCCCTAGCTAGGCATAAAAGCGAGGATAGATCTAGGTATTGCCATCTTTGGTAGGCAATTCTTCAACAAGACACCTATAACTCCTAGGAGTTTCTTTCTTTTTTATTAATTATCAAACTCCTATGCACAAAATCAAGAAAATCATTTGTAGCAAAAGGTGGATAGTGAGAAAGTTGGGGTGAACACTTATGGATTTGAGGTCTGCATTTCCCTTACTAGAAGTTTCACCCTTATTTTTAGGAACATACATCAATTTGGCAATCTTAGCATTAGAAGGGGTGTTTTTCACGGAAGAAAAGGCAGACCCTAGGTTGGTAATAATATCCTCAATTTTATCAATTCTAGTGGAGTCTTGATCTATTTTTTCATTAACCATAGGTTCCTTTTCTTTAAAAAATTTAAGAGCAACTCCTACCTTAGATCCGTATTGGGTAATTTGGTTATGGATCTTTCTATCCAAATTTTCAATCAACTCTACGGTGGCAACTTTATTTTCAACAATTTCAAGCCGTTGCATCACACGTTCCAAAGTTAAAATAGTTCCATTAAACAAAAGAGGTGGTGGGCCAAACAAATAGCATTATAAGAATCAAAAGTATGGCTACCCAAGAAATTTCCTCCGGTAATGGTATCAAGAATATATCTATTCCAAGGAGTGATGCCTACATAAAAATTGCGAAGAAGAATGGAAGTAGATTGCTTCCTAATAGATCTATTTTGGGCATTGCAAATTCTGAACCAAGCATCTTTTAGATTTTCTCCCTCCCTTTGTTTAAAATTAAGGACTTCATTCTCGGGAGATAAAGGAGTAGATAAAGGACTAGCCATAATGATGAAGCAAGCAAAATAAAGGGCGAAAGGAAAAAGAGGGCGAATTAAATGGCAAGGGTGAAGTGGGGGAGAGGAAAACGAGAGGGAAATGGCAAATAATGTAATGCTAAGGGTAAGAGTTGTGATGGGTACTTGGTATGTCTTGACTTGGCATAGATCTCCCCGGCAAAGGCGCCAGAAATCCTTCTTTCTACCTCTTGAGCATGCCTTGGTTTTCCCTTGAAGAGGAAAGGGTGATGCAGCAAAGCAGCGTAAGTATTTCCCTCAGTTTTTGAGAACCAAGGTATCAATCCAGTAGGAGACCACACGCGAGTCACCTTGTACCTACACAAACAAATAAGAACCTCGCAACCAACGCGGTAAAGGGGTTGTTAATCCCTTCACGACCACTTGCAAGAGTGAGATCTGATAGAAATAATAATAATAAGATAAATATTTTTGGTATTTTTATGATATAGATTGAAATTAAAGATTGCAAAACAAAATAGATTGGAAACTTGTATGATGGAGAATAGACCCGGGGCCATAGGTTTCACTAGTGGCTTCTCTCAAGATAGCATAAGTATTACGGTGGGTGAACAAATTACTGTCGAGCAATTGATAGAAAAGCGAATAATTATGAGAATATCTAGGTATGATCATGTATATAGGAATCACGTCCGTGACAAGTAGACCGACTCCTGCCTGCATCTACTACTATTACTCCACACATCGACCGCCATCCAACATACATCTAGAGTATTAAGTTCATACGGAGTAACGCTTTAAGCAAGATGACATGATGTAGAGGGATAAACTCATGCAATATGATATAAACCCCATCTTTTTATCCTCGATGGCAACAATACAATATGTGTCGTTTCCCCTACTGTCACTGGGATCGAGCATCGCAAGATTGAACCCAAAGCTAAGCACTTCTCCCATTGCAAGAAAGATCAATCTAGTAGGCCAAACCAAACTGATAATTCGAAGAGACTTGCAAAGATAACCAATCATACATAAAAGAATTCAGAGAAGATTCAAATATTGTTCATAGATAATCTTGATCATAAACCCACAATTCATCGAATCTCGAAAAACACACCGCAAAAGAAGATTACATCGAATAGATCCCCAAGAGGATCGAGGAGAACTTTGTATTGAGATCCAAAGAGAGATAAGAAGCCATCTAGCTAATAACTATGGACCCGAAGGTCTGAGGTAAACTACTCACACATCATCGGAGGGGCTATGGTGTTGATGTAGAAGCCCTCCATGATCAATGCCTCTCCGGCGGAGCGCTGGAAAGGCCCCAAGATGGGATCTCACAAGTACAGAAGGTTGTGGTGGTGTAATTAGGTTTTTGTGGTGCCCTTTGATGTTTTCAGGGTACGTAGGTATATATAGGAGGAAGAAGTAGGTCGGTGGAGCCACGAGGGGAACACGAGGGTGGAGGGCGCACCTAGGGGGTAGGTGCGCCCCCCTGCCTCGTGGCCTCCTCGTTGATTGCTTGACGTCCACTCCAAGTCCTCTGGATCACGTTTGTTCCAAAAACCACGCTCCCGAAGGTTTCGTTCCGTTTGGACTCCATTTGATATTCTTTTTCTGCGAAACACTGAAATAGGCAAAGAAAACAGCAATTTGGGCTGGGCCTCCGGTTAATAGGTTAGTCCCAAAAATAATATAAAAGTGTATAAATAAGCCCATTAAACATCCAAAACAGAATATATAATAGCATGGAACAATCAAAAATTATAGATATGTTGGAGACGTATCGCAGCTTCATCACAGAAGTAAATAACATGCCCATCAATATTATCGACCAAGAGATCTTTAACCATAGCAATACTAGTTTCAACTTTAATTTTCTCAGGGGGTGTAGGTGTTCTAGCATTACTCTTACGAACCACAGTTGAAACTTTAGCATGATCCTTTATTCTAACAGGGAAAGATGGTTTCTCAATATAAGCGGTAGGAATAATAGGATCAACATTATAAGTGATAGTCTTTTCTTCAACTTTAATAGGTTCAACTACTTTTACTTCAATGGGAGGATGATATTTAAACCACTTATCCTTAGGGAGATCAACATGAGTAGCAAATGATTCATAGAAAGAAGCTACTATCTCATAGTCAAGTCCATATTTAGTACTAAATTCACGAAAAGCATCGGTATCCATAAAAGATTTAACACAATCAAACTTAGGTGTTATACCTGACTCCTTACCTTCATCGAGTTCCCAATCTTCAGAGTTGCGTTTAATTCTTTCCAAAATCCCATCTGAATTCAATAGTCTTCATCATAAAAGAACCAGTACAAGAAGTATCAAGCATGGAGGGATTATTGAGAGGAAGCTGAGCATAATTTTTTTGAATAATAATTTCTCTTGAGAGCTCATGATTGGAGCATGAATATCACATTGACTTAAGCCTCCCCCAAGCTTGAGCGATACTTTCTCCTTCAAGATATGCCTCCAATACTTTGGTGTGACAATATTAGAGCCACTTATCTCTCATCGAATCATGTCTTCCACTGTGACGCTGATGACCCACAAGTATAGGGGATCTATCGTAGTCCTTTCGATAAGTAAGGGTGTCGAACCCAACGAGGAGCAAAAGGAAATGACAAGCAGTTTTCAGTAAGGTATTCTCTGGAAGCACTGAAATTATCGGTAACAGATAGTTTTGTGATAAGGTAATTCGTAACGGGTAACAAGTAACAAAAGTAAACAAGGTGCAGCAAGGTGGCCCAATCCTTTTTGTAGCAAAGTACAAGCCTGGACAAACTCTTATATAAAGGAAAGCGCACCCGAGGACACATGGGAATTATCGTCAAGCTAGTTTTCATCATGCTCATATGATTCACGTTCGTTACTTTGATAATTTGATATGTGGGTGGATCGGTGCTTGGGTACTGCCCTTCCCTGGACAAGCATCCCACTTATGATTAACCCCCCTGGCAAGCATCCTCAACTACGAAAGAAGAATTAAGGTAAACCTAACCATAGCATGAAACATATGGATCCAAATCAGCCCCTTACGAAGAAACGCATAAACCAGGGTTTAAGCTTCTGCCACGCTAGCAACCCATCATCTACTTATTACTTCCCAATGCCTTCCCCTAGGCCCAAACAATGGTGAAGTGTCATGTAGTTGATGTCCACATAACACCACTAGAGGAAAGACAACATACATCTCATCAAAATATCGAACGAATACCAAATTCACATAACTACTTATAGCAAGACTTCTCCCATGCCCTCGGAACAAACGTAACTACTCACAAATCATATTCATGTTCATAATCAGAGGGGTATTAATATGCATAAAGGATCTGAACATATAATATTCCACCAAATAAACCAACTAGCATCAACTACAAGGAGTAATCAACACTACTAGCAACCCACATGTACCAATCTGAAGTTTGAGACAAAGATCGGATACAAAAGATGAACTAGGGTTTGAGAGGAGATGGTGCTGGTGAAGATGTTGATGGAGATTGACCCCCTCCCAATGAGAGGATCAATGGTGATGACGATGGTGATGATTTCCCCCTCCCGGAGGGATGTTTCCCTGGCAGAATAGCTCCGCCGGAGCCCTAGATTGGTTCCGCCAAGGTTCCGCCTCGAGACGGCGGTGCTTCGCCCCGAAAGCTTTCTTATGATTTTTTCCAGGGCAAAAGACACCTTATACCAGAAGATGGGCATCAGAGGGCTTCCAGGTCGCCCACGAGGCAGGGGGCGCGCCTAAGGGGTAGGGCGCGCCCTCCACCCTCATGGACGGTGGGTGGCCCCCCTCTGGTGCTTCCTTCGCCCAATATTTTTTATATATTCCAAAAATGATTTTCGTGGAGTTTTAGGACTTTTGGAGTTGTGCAAAATAGGTCTCTAATATTTGCTCCTTTTCCTGCCTAGAATTCCAGTTGTCGGCATTCTCCCTCTTCATGTAAACCTTGTAAAATAAGAGAGAAAAGGCATAAGTATTGTGACATAATGTGTAATAACAGCCCATAATGCAATAAATATCGATATAAAAGCATGATGCAAATGGACGTATCAGACGCCCCCGATTCAATCGTACACTAATCATACACACAAATGTGTACGATCAATATCAGGGACTCACGGGGAGATATCACAACACAACTCTAGACACAAATTAAAATAAAATAAGCTTCATATTACAAGCCAGGGGCCTCAAAGGCTCAAATACAGAAGCTTGAAAACACAAGAGTCAGCAAAAGCAACAATATCTGAGTATAGACATAATTTAAATAAGACTGCCTTAAGAAGGCCAACACAAAAGCAACAATGATCGAAAAGGCAAGGCCTCCTGCCAGGGACCTCCTAACTACTCCTAGTCATCGGCGGTCTCCACGTAGTAGTAGGCACCCTCAGGGTAGTAGAAGTCGTCGGTGGTGGCATCTGACTCCTGGGATCCACCATCTGGTCGCAAAAAACGGGTAAAGGGGAAAAAGAGGTAGCAAAGCAATCGTGAGTACTCATCCAAAGTACTCGCAAGACTGACATCGGATCTATACTAAGTATGCATCGGTATCAAAGGAATAAGGTGTATCTATGGACTGAAGTGCAGATGCCAGAGGAGAAGGGAAATTCTAGCCTATCGAAGACTAGCATCTTCAAGCATCTTGCAGCATTCAGAAGAGTACAGAATAGCATTTTATAATTAACAAGCATGTTGTAGCATTAACGCCCAGAGATCCTTTCTCGACTCCCTGCGAGAAAGCAATCCCGGAGCCAACATATCCATCTCATGCTCAAGTATCCATTTCTAGTTGTAATAGATCGGGATACATCTCCAAGCGTCCATTACCATGAACACAGATATTCGAATGGATAACTACCCTAGAAGGGTGCACCACATTACCAAACACGCTTGATTACTCTAGCCGGACACACTTTCCTGGGTCATGCCCGGCCTTGGAAGATCACCACGTCGTAGTCCTACCTAGGCTCCGCAGAGAGGTCCCCGTCGGTCTACATCCTAAGTGCTCAGGGGTCTTGGGCCCATCGCCCTTTACACTACGAGTCGTTGACGCAGGGGAATACTAGCACCACCTCTGCCTGGATGGCGCAATCCGACCCGGCCACAATGTTGAACTGGATGTCTGACAGAGCTTTTGGAAGAAACGTACGACGTTGAGTGTCCATATATGTTCCCGCGTGGTGGTTAGTGCGCATAGGACAGTGGCCAACTCAGATCAAATACCCAAACATTAGTGTATTGGGAGCTCGTGGAGACGAGTAGAGACTCACTATCATGTGACCCCGTTGCCCCATCTCTAGGAAATACGACAAGGGCCAGGCCCAACCCTCTCACTAGGGCGGTCTACCTGCCCATCCGTGCCTCGTAATTATCTCGCAGGTGCTCTCTGGGCCCGATCGACTTTCACATCAACTCGCGGGTACCCCTCAGGGTTGACCAGACTACAACAATGGTCTCAAGTAAAGTCCAAGTAACCGTGTGTCCATAACATCAAGGGGGAATCCGAGGAATCACCCTCGATGGAATCCACTTGTAATCATCAAGGTGAACTTAGGAGGAATCATCCTCGAGGTTCACACATGAGGTGTTTGATACGTCTCCAACGTATCTATAATATTTGGTTGCTACAAGATGTTATATTATCAATCGTGGATGTTTTATAATCATTTTATATCATTTTTTGGTACTAACATATTGACATAGTGCCAAGCGCCAGTTGCTATTTTTCCATGTTTTTTACATCACAAAAAATCAATATCAAACGGAGTCCAAATGCCACAAAACTTTACGGAGATTTTTTATGGGCCAGAAGGAACACAAGGGGCCCTGGCTACTCCTGGGGGTTCCCTGAGGGGAGCACAACCCACCAGGGCGCACCAGGAGGCCCAGGCACGTCCTGGTGGGTTGTACCCACCTCGGGTGCCCCCCAGACCGCCCCTTTGCTCTATAAATACCCCAATATTCCCAAAACCCTAGGGGAATCGACGAAATATTGATCCAGTCGCCACAAAGTCCAAAACCACCAAATCCAATCTAGACACCATCTCGGATGGGGTTCACCACCTCCATTGGTGCCTCTCCGATGATGCGTGAGTAGTTCTTTGTGGACCTTCAGGTCCGTAGTTAGTAGCTAGATGGATTCCTCTATCTCTCTCTCTCTCTCTCTCTCTTGATTCTCAATACAATGGTCTCTTGGAGATCCATATGACGTAACTCTTTTGCGGTGTGTTTGTTGGGATCGATGAATTTTGAGTTTATGATCAGATCTATCTTTTTATGTCCACGAAAGTATTTGAGTTTCTTTGATATCTTTTATGCATGATTGCTTATAACCTCGTATTTCTTATCTGATATTTGGGTTTTGTCTGGACAACTTGATCTATTTATTTGCAATGGGAAGAGGTGCTTTGTAGTGGGTTCTGTTGGGGAACGTTGCAGAAAACAAAAAATTTCCTACGGTTTCACCAAGATCCATCTATGAGTTCATCTAGCAACGAGTAATCGGATGCATCTACATACCTTTGTAGATCGCGAGCGGAAGCATTCAAAGAACGGGGATGAGGTAGTCGTACACGACGTGATCCAAATCACCGAAGATCCTAGCACCGAACGGACGGCACCTCCACGTTCAACACATGTACGGAACAGCCACGTCTCCTCCTTCTTGATCCAGCAAGGGGAGAGGAGAGGTTGAGGGAGATGGCACCAGCAGCAGCACGACGGTGTGGTGTTGATGGAGCTGCAGTACTCCGGCAGGGCTTCGCCAAGCGCTATGGAGGAGGAGGAGGTGTTGGAGAGGGAGAAGGAGGCAACCAAAGGCGTGGGAAAAAGGCCTTCCATCCCTCACTATATATAGGAGGGCCAAGGGGGGGCGCCGGCCCTAGGAGATCCAATCTCCTAGGGGGGTGCGGCCAAGGGGGAGGAATCCCTCCTCCCCAAGGCACCTAGGAGGTGCCTTCCCCTCCTAGGACTCTTCCTCCCTTGAAACCCTAGGCGCATGGGCCTCTTGGGGCTGGTGCCCTTGGCCCATGTAGGCCAAGGCGCACCCCCTACAGCCCATGTGGCCCCCCGGGACAGGTGGCCCCACCCGGTGGACCCCCGGGACCCTTCCGGTGGTCCCGGTACAATACCGATAACCCCGAAACTTGTCCCGATGCCCGAAACAGGACTTCCCATATATAAATCTTTACCTCCGGACCATTCCGGAACTCCTCGTGACGTCCGGGATCTCATCCGGGACTCCGAACAACATTCGGGTTACTGCATATACATATCCCTACAACCCTAGCGTCACCGAACCTTAAGTGTGTAGACCCTACGGGTTCGGGAGACATGTAGACATGACCGAGATCGCTCTCCGGTCAATAACCAACAGCGGGATCTGGATACCCATGTTGGCTCCCACATGCTCCACGATGATCTCATCGGATGAACCACGATGTCGAGGATTCAAGCAACCCCGTATACAATTCCCTTTGTCAATCGGTATGTTACTTGCCCGAGATCCGATCGTCGGTATCCCAATACCTCGTTCAACCTCGTTACCGGCAAGTCACTTTACTCGTACCGTAATGCATGATCCCGTGACCAGACACTTGGTCACTCTGAGCTCATTATGATGATGCATTACCGAGTGGGCCCAGTGATACCTCTCCGTCATGCGGAGTGACAAATCCCAGTCTTGATCCATGTCAACCCAACAGACACTTTCGGAGATACCCGTAGTATACCTTTATAGTCACCCAGTTACGTTGTGACGTTTGGTATACCCAAAGCACTCCTACGGTATCCGGGAGTTACACGATCTCATGGTCTAAGGAAAAGATACTTGACATTGGAAAACTCTAGCAAACGAACTATACGATCTCATGCTATGTTTAGGATTGGGTCTTGTCCATCACATCATTCTCCTAATGATGTGATCTCGTTATCAATGACATCCAATGTCCATAGTCAGGAAACCATGACTATCTGTTGATCAACGAGCTAGTCAACTAGAGGCTTACTAGGGACATGTTGGTGTCTATTATTCACACATGTATTACGATTTCCGGATAATACAATTATAGCATGAATAAAGACAATTATCATGAACAAGGAAATATAATAATAATGCTTTTATTATTGCCTCTAGGGCATATTTCCAACAGTCTCCCACTTGCACTAGAGTCAATAATCTAGTTACATTGTGATGAATCGAACACCCATGGAATTCTGGTGTTGATCATGTTTTGCTCTAGGGAGAGGTTTAGTCAACGGATCCGCTACATTCAGGTCCGTATGTACTTTACAAATCTCTATGTCTCCATCTTGAACATTTTCACGAATGGAGTTGAAGCGACGCTTGATGTGCCTTGTCTTCTTGTGAAACCTGGGCTCCTTGGCAAGAGCAATAGCTCCAGTGTTGTCACAGAAGAGCTTGATCGGCCCCGACGCATTGGGTATGACTCCTAGGTCGGTGATGAACTCCTTCACCCATATTGCTTCATGTGCTGCCTCCGAGGCTGCCATGTACTCCGCTTCACATGTAGATCCCGCCACGACGCTCTGCTTGCAACTGCACCAGCTTACTGCCCCACCATTCAAAATATACACGTATCCGGTTTGTGACTTAGAGTCATCCAGATCTGTGTCGAAGCTAGCGTCGACGTAACCCTTTACGACGAGCTCTTCGTCACCTCCATAAACGAGAAACATTTCCTTAGTCCTTTTCAGGTACTTCAGGATATTCTTGACCGCTGTCCAGTGTTCCTTGCCGGGATTACTTTGGTACCTTCCTACCAAACTTACGGCAAGGTTTACATCAGGTCTGGTACACAGCATGGCATACATAATAGAACCTATGGCTGAGGCATAGGGGATGACACTCATCTCTTCTATATCTTCTGCCGTGGTCGGACATTGAGCTGAGCTCAATTTCACACCTTGTAACACAGGTAAGAACCCCTTCTTAGAATGATCCATATTGAACTTCTTCAATATCTTATCAAGGTATGTGCTTTGTGAAAGACCTATGAGGCGTCTCGATCTATCTCTATAGATCTTGATGCCTAATATATAAGCAGCTTCTCCAAGGTCCTTCATTGAAAAACTTTTATTCAAGTAGGCCTTAATGCTGTCCAAGAGTTCTATATCATTTCCCATCAAAAGTATGTCATCTACATATAATATGAGAAATGCTACAGAGCTCCCACTCACTTTCTTGTAAACGCAGGCTTCTCCATAAGTCTGCGTAAACCCAAACGCTTTGATCATCTCATCAAAGCGAATGTTCCAACTCCGAGATGCTTGCACCAGCCCATAAATCGAGCGTTGGAGCTTGCACACCTTGTCAGCATTCTTAGGATCGACAAAACCTTCCGGCTGCATCATATACAATTCTTCCTTAAGGAAACCATTAAGGAATGCCGTTTTGACGTCCATTTGCCATATTTCATAATCATAGAATGCGGCAATCGCTAACATGATTCGGACGGACTTCAGCTTCGCTACCGGTGAGAAAGTCTCATCGTAGTCAACCCCTTGAACTTGTCGATAACCCTTAGCGACAAGCCGAGCTTTATAGATGGTCACATTACCATCCGCGTCTGTCTTCTTCTTAAAGATCCATTTATTTTCTATGGCTCGCCGCTCAACGGGCAAGTCAGTCAAAGTCCATACTTCGTTTTCATACATGGATCCTATCTCGGATTTCATGGCTTCTAGCCATTTTTCGGAATCCGGGCCCGCCATCGCTTCTTCATAGTTCGAAGGTTCACCGTTGTCTAACAACATGATTTCCAAGACAGGGTTGCCGTACCACTCTGGTGCGGAACGTGTCCTTGTGGACCTTCGAATTTCAGTAGGAGCTTGATCAGAAGTATCTTGATCATCATCATTAACCTCCTCTCTAGTCGGTGCAGGCACCTCAGGAACATTTTCTTGAGTTGCGCCATTTTCCGGTTCAAGAGGTAATACTTCATCAAGTTCTACTTTCCTTCCACTTACTTCTTTCGAGAGAAACTCTTTCTCTAGAAAGGACCCATTCTTGGCAACAAAGATCTTGCCTTCGGATCTGAGGTAGAAGGTATACCCAGTAGTTTCTTTAGGGTATCCTATGAAGACGCATTTTTCCGACTTGGGTTCGAGCTTTTCAGGTTGAAGTTTCCTGACATAAGCATCGCATCCCCAAACTTTCAGAAACGACAACTTAGGTTTCTTACCAAACCATAATTCAAACGGTGTCGTCTCAACGGATTTCGACGGAGCCCTATTTAAAGTGAATGCGGCAGTCTCTAAAGCATACCCCCAAAAGGATAGCGGTAAATCGGCAAGAGACATCATAGATCGCACCATATCTAATAGAGTGCGATTACGACGTTCGGACACACCATTACGCTGAGGTGTTCCAGGCGGCGTGAGTTGTGAAACTATTCCACATTTTCTTAAGTGTGTGCCAAACTCGTGACTCAAGTATTCTCCTCCTCGATCTGATCGTAGGAACTTGATTTTCCTGTCACGTTGATTCTCAACCTCACTCTGAAATTCCTTGAACTTTTCAAAGGTTTCAGACTTGTGTTTCATTAAGTAGACATACCCATATCTACTCAAGTCATCAGTGAGGGTGAGAACATAACGATAGCCACCGCGAGCCTCAACACTCATTGGACCGCACACATCAGTATGTATGATTTCCAATAAGTTGGTTGCTCGCTCCATTGTTCCTGAGAACGGAGTCTTGGTCATTTTACCCATGAGGCATGGTTCGCACGTGTCAAATGATTCATAATCAAGAGACTCTAAAAGTCCATCTGCATGGAGCTTCTTCATGCGTTTGACACCTATGTGACCAAGGCGGCAGTGCCACAAGTATGTGGGACTATCATTATCAACCTTACATCTTTTGGTACTCACACTATGAATATGTGTAGCAATACGCTCGAGATTCATTAAGAATAAACCATTTACCATAGGAGCATGACCATAAAACATATCTCTCATATAAATGGAACAACCATTATTCTCAGATTTAAATGAGTAGCCATCTCGAATTAAACGAGATCCCGATACAATGTTCATGCTCAAAGCTGGCACTAAATAACAATTATTGAGGTTTAAAACTAATCCCGTAGGTAAATGTAGAGGCAGCGTGCCGACGGCGATCACATCGACCTTGGAACCATTCCCGACGCGCATTGTCACCTCGTCCTTCGCCAGTCTCCGCTTATTCCGCAGCTCCTGCTTTGAGTTACAAATGTGAGCAACTGCACCGGTATCAAATACCCAGGAGCTACTACGAGTGCTGGTAAGGTACACATCAATTACATGTATATCACATATACCTTTTGTTTTGCCGGCCTTCTTGTCTGCTAAGTATTTGGGGCAGTTCCGCTTCCAGTGACCACTTTCCTTGCAATAAAAGCACTCAGTCTCGGGCTTGGGTCCATTCTTTGGCTTCTTCCCGGCAGCTTGCTTGCCGGGCGCGGCAACTCCCTTGCCGTCCTTCTTGGAGTTCTTTTTACCCTTGCCCTTCTTGAACTTAGTGGTTTTATTGACCATCAACACTTGATGTTCCTTCTTGACTTCTACCTCTGCTGATTTCAGCATAGCAAATACTTCAGGAATGGTCTTCTCCATCCCCTGCATATTGAAGTTCATCACAAAGCTCTTGTAGCTCGGTGGAAGCGACTGGAGGATTCTGTCAATGACCGCATCATCCGGGAGATTAACTCCCAGCTGAGTCAAGCGGTTATGTAACCCAGACATAGTGAGTATGTGCTCACTGACAGAACTATTTTCCTCCATCTTACAGCTGAAGAATTTGTCGGAGACTTCATATCTCTCGACCCGGGCATGAGCTTGGAAAACCATTTTCAGCTCTTCGAACATCTCATATGCTCCATGTCTCTCAAAACGCTTTTGGAGCCCCGGCTCTAGGCTGTAAAGCATGCCGCACTGAACGAGGGAGTAGTCATCGGTACGTGCCTGCCAAGCGTTCATAACGTCTTGTTCTGCAGGGAGAACAGGTGCGTCACCCAGCGGTGCTTGTAGGACATAATCTTTCTTGGCAGCTATGAGGATGATCCTCAGGTTCCGGACCCAGTCCGTATAGTTGCTGCCATCGTCTTTCAGCTTGGTTTTCTCTAGGAACGCGTTGAAGTTGAGGACTACGTTGGCCATTTGATCTACAAGACATATTGTAAAGATTTTAGACTAAGTTCATGATAATTAAGTTCATCTAATCAAATTATTCAATGAACTCCCACTTAGATAGACATCCCTCTTCTAGTCATCTAAGTATAACATGATCCGAGTCAACTAGGCCGTGTCCGATCATCACGTGAGACGGACTAGTCAACGTCGGTGAACATCTTCATGTTGATCGTATCTTCTATACGACTCATGCTCGACCTTTCGGTCTTCTGTGTTCCGAGGCCATGTCTATACACATGCTAGGCTCGTCAAGTTAACCCTAAGTGTTTTGCATGTGTAAAACTGTCTTACACCCGTTGTATGTGAACGTAAGGATCTATCACACCCGATCATCACGTGGTGCTTCGAAACGACGAACTTTAGCAACGGTGCACAGTTAGGGGAGAACACTTCTTGAAATTGTTGTGAGGGATCATCTTATTTACTACCGTCGTTCTAAGCAAACAAGATGAAAAACATGATAAACATCACATGCAATCAAATAATAATAGTGACATGATATGGCCAATATCACACAGCTCCTTTGATCTCCATCTTGGGGCTCCATGATCATCTTGTCACCGGTATGACACCATGATCTCCATCATCATGATCTCCATCATTGTGTCTCCATGAAGTTGCTCGCCAACTATTACTTCTACTACTATGGCTAACGCGTTTAGCAATAAAGTAAAGTAATTTACATGGCGTTTCTCAATGACACGCAGGTCATACAAAAATAAAGACAACTCCTATGGCTCCTGCCGGTTGTCATACTCATCGACATGCAAGTCGTGATTCCTATTACAATAGCATGAACATCTCATACATCACATATAGATCATTCATCATTCATCACAACTTTGGCCATATCATATCACAAAGCACTTGCTGCAAAAACAAGTTAGACGTCCTCTAATTGTTGTTGCATGTTTTACGTGGCTGAAGTAGGGTTCTAGCAAGAACGTTTTCTTACCTACGTGAAAGCCACAACGTGATTTGTCAACTTCTATTTACCCTTCATAAGGACCCTTTTCATCGAATCCGCTCCAACTAAAGTAGGAGAGACAGACACCCGCCAGCCACCTTATGCAACTAGTGCATGTTAGTCGGTGGAACCGGTCTCACGTAAGCGTACGTGTAAGGTTGGTCCGGGCCGCTTCATCCCACAATACCATTGAAGCAAGATAAGACTAGTAACGGCAAGAAAGTTGACAACATCTACGCCCACAACAAATTGTGTTCTACTCGCGCAAGAAGAACTACGCATAGACCTAGCTCATGATGCCACTGTTGGGGAACGTTGCAGAAAACAAAAATTTCCTACGGTTTCACCAAGATCCATCTATGAGTTCATCTAGCAACGAGTAATCGGATGCATCTACATACCTTTGTAGATCGCGAGCGGAAGCATTCAAAGAACGGGGATGAGGTAGTTGTACACGACGTGATCCAAATCACCGGAGATCCTAGCACCGAACGGACGGCACCTCCGCGTTCAACACACGTACGGAACAGCCACGTCTCCTCCTTCTTGATACAGCAAGGGGAGAGGAGAGGTTGAGGGAGATGGCACCAGCAGCAGCACGACGGCGTGGTGTTGATGGAGCTGCAGTACTCCGGCAGGGCTTCGCCAAGCGCTATGGAGGAGGAGGAGGTGTTGGAGAGGGAGAAGGAGGCAACCAAAGGCGTGGATGAAAAGCCCTCCTTCCCCCACTATATATAGGAGGGACAAGGGGGGGGCGCCGGCCCTAGGAGATCCAATCTCCTAGGGGGGTGCGGCCAAGGGGGAGGAATCCCTCCTCCCCAAGGCACCTAGGAGGTGCCTTCCCCTCCTAGGACTCTTCCTCCCTTGAAACCCTAGGCGCATGGGCCTCTTGGGGCTGGTGCCCTTGGCCCATGTAGGCCAAGGCGCACCCCCTACAGCCCATGTGGCCCCCCGGGACAGGTGGCCCCACCCGGTGGACCCCCGGGACCCTTCCGGTGGTCCCGGTACAATACCGATAACCCCGAAACTTGTCCCGATGCCCGAAACAGGACTTCCCATATATAAATCTTTACCTCCGGACCATTCCAGAACTCCTCGTGACGTCCGGGATCTCATCCGGGACTCCGAACAACATTCGGGTTACTGCATATACATATCCCTACAACCCTAGCGTCACCGAACCTTAAGTGTGTAGACCCTACGGGTTCGGGAGACATGTAGACATGACCGAGATCGCTCTCCGGTCAATAACCAACAGCGGGATCTGGATACCCATGTTGGCTCCCACATGCTCCACGATGATCTCATCGGATGAACCACGATGTCGAGGATTCAAGCTACCCCGTATACAATTCCCTTTGTCAATCGGTATGTTACTTGCCCGAGATCCGATTGTCGGTATCCCAATACCTCGTTCAACCTCGTTACCGGCAAGTCACTTTACTCGTACCGTAATGCATGATCCCATGACCAGACACTTGGTCACTCTGAGCTCATTATGATGATGCATTACCGAGTGGGCCCAGTGATACCTCTCCGTCATGCGGAGTGACAAATCCCAGTCTTGATCCATGTCAACCCAACAGACACTTTCGGAGATACCCGTAGTATACCTTTATAGTCACCCAGTTACGTTGTGACGTTTGGTATACCCAAAGCACTCCTACGGTATCCGGGAGTTACACGATCTCATGGTCTAAGGAAAAGATACTTGACATTGGAAAACTCTAGCAAATGAACTATACGATCTCATGCTATGTTTAGGATTGGGTCTTGTCCATCACATCATTCTCCTAATGATGTGATCTCGTTATCAATGACATCCAGTGTCCATAGTCAGGAAACCATGACTATCTGTTGATCAACGAGCTAGTCAACTAGAGGCTTACTAGGGACATGTTGGTGTCTATTATTCACACATGTATTACGATTTCCAGATAATACAATTATAGCATGAATAAAGACAATTATCACGAACAAGGAAATATAATAATAATGCTTTTATTATTGCCTCTAGGGCATATTTCCAACAGGTTCGATCTTACAGTGCTTGATCCCAGTGACAGAAAGGGAACCGACACGTATGTATCATTGCTACTAAGGATAAAATGATGGGGTCTATCTCTACATAGATAGATCTTGTCTACATCATTTCATTGTTCTTATTGCATTACTCTGTTTCTCCATGAACTTAATACACTAGATGCATGCTGGATAGCGGTCGATGTGTGGAGTAATAGTAGTAGATGCAGGCAGGAGTCGGTCTACTAATCTTGGACGTGATGCCTATGTAATGATCATTGCCTGGATATCGTCATGAGTATTTGAAGTTCTATCAATTGCCCAACAGTAATTTGTTCACCCATCGTTTGCTATTTTTCTCGAGAGAAGCCACTAGTGAAACCTATGGCCCCTGGGTCTCTTTCTCGTATTATTTGCCTTTGCGATCTATTTTTCTTTGCATTTATTTTCAGATCTACTAAACCAAAAACTCAAAAATACCTTGCTGCAATTTATTCTTATTTATTTATTTGGCATTCGATCTATCAATCTACTACAAATTTACCTCACGTATGTTTGCCTATCTTGAGGTGACGTACCCCGGAAGGGATTGACAACCCGTTTAACACGTCAGGTTGCGAGAAGTTGTTATTTGTGTGCAGGTGTTGTTTACGTTGTGTTGCTTGGTTCTCCTACTGGTTCGATAACCTTGGTTTCATATCTGAGGGAAATACCTACCGCTACTGTGCTGCATCATCCCTTCCTCTTTGGGGAAATACCGACGTAGCTTCAAGCAACATCAAAAGGAATTTCTGGCGCCCCTACCGGGGAGTATCTTCAACATATACCAGGATCCTAATCAAAACTCTCATCTCCTCGCAATTTACATTATTTTCCATTTGCCTCTCATTTTCCTCTCCCCCACTTCACAAAAAATTGTCGTTTTATTCGCCCCTCTTTTTCTTTCACCGTTTTCTTGTCATATCTATCATTTGCTTGCAAACATGTGTGATTTCGGTATGGCACCAACAGATGATGGCCTTACTCCTAAGATTGGACGTATGGGCAATCTGGATGCTAAAACTTTTATCTTGGGGCAAGGGAATGTTATGGGAAAAGAAAAGTACCCAAGAAATTTTCAATTGTGTTGGGAATCTAAGTCTTGATGATGCTCCTATACTTAAAGCTACTAGATCTTATGCGGATGCTATTTCAGCTCTAGTTCTGAAACTTGAAAGTAAATTTATTCGTACCCATCCTACTTTCCAAAGATTTTTTTTTGAGCTTCCCGTTATAAAGAGTCCTAGGGCTAAAAAGTTGGCTACCCTTGTCCTTATGAGTAATTGGTTTACATAATAGGGGAAGCTAGGTAAATCTTCGATTTTTATGGTATGAATCGTGAAAAACATGTGATAGATGAAATTCTTTACAATAGTGACTATGATTTAAGACATTTTCTTGGGGATAATAAAATCTTTGATGAGAATCTGAAGAAGGAAGTCCTCATTTTAGATATAATCCAACAGGTTTTCAATAATGTTAATCAACACTACTCTTGGATTGTTGCGGGAAATCAAAGAGGTTATGATGAACATCAACTCAGGAATGCTAAGGTTTCTATGGATAATATGTTTTATGTTGTGTTTACAAAATCCCATGATGAAAACACCTCTAATAAGGTTAAGAAGAAGGATGACAAAACTTAGATCCTTGCTTTATGCCTAGCTAAGGGCGTAAAACTATAGCGCTTGTTGGGAGGCAACCCAATGAATAAAATTTATTTTTGCTTTTTGCTTCCTGTTTTTGAGTGTTAACACAATTATGATACTTTTATGATTGTGTTTTTTATGTTTTAATTAGTGTTTGTGCCAAGTAAAGCCTTTAGGATCTTCTTGGGTGATAGTTGTTTGATCTTGCTGAAAAAACAGAAACTTTTGCGCTCATGAAAGTAATTTTCATTTTTAACCTAAGAGTGATAAAATGCCCATTACACTTGCAGTAGATCAATATATAAATTTTCTCAATCTGTCCTGATTTTTCAGAATTTTTGGAGTTACAGAAGTATTCAAAATAGTCAGATTGCTATAGACTGTTCTGTTTTGACAGATTCTATTTTCTTTGTGTTGTGTGCTTATTTTGATGGCTCTATGGTTTTCTTTGATGAGTTTTTGCCATAGAAAAGTTGGAATTCGGTAGATATAATTCAAGAACAAAATATGAATTGGTTTGATACAACACTTATAGTAGTGATTAATTATTTTATACTAACGGATCTCATGAAGGTTTTGTTAAGTTTTGTGTGATTGAAGTTTTCAAGTTTTGGGTTATCTTACGATGGATGAAGGAATAAGGAGTAGAAGAGCCTAAGCTTGGGGATGCCCCAACATCCCAAGCTATTATCCAAACATGAGAAACCAACTAAACTTGGGGATGCCCCCGAGTGGGATCCCCTCTTTTTTCTAACAACCATCGGCATTTTACTCGAAGCTATATTTTTATTCGTCACATACTATGTGTTTTGCTTGGAGCGTCTTGTATGATATGAGTCTTTGCTTGTTTTATTTCCTGTTTCAAGTCTTGATTCCTTGCTGGACACACCTATTTGGGAGATCCAAAATTATGTCATGACTTGTTAGAATTGCTCTCTATGCTTCACTTAAATTTTTATGAGCTATGGACTTGCTCTAGTGCTTCACTTATATATTTTTTAGCACGGTGTGCTTAGTATTTTTGAAGAAATGCTCTCTTCCTCCACTTAGATTTATTTGAGAGTTAGTAAAATTTTCAAGAAATTCTCTCTTGCTCCACTTAAATTAATTTGAGAAAAAGAAAAATTATGCTCATGATCTTCACTTATACTTGTTTGAGCTTGTCAAAAGCAACACATGAAAATTAGTCCCAAAGTGATAGATATCCAATAAGGATATAATAAAAACATTCATGAAGATCATTGGACAAAATAAACTTGATTCTTAGTAATAGTTTTGAGATATGATGATGTGATATGTGAGTCATCTTGATGAGTAATTATACTTTAGTAAGAATATTGGTGTTAAGGTTTGTGATTCCATATGTAAGCACGAAAGTCAATAGTCATGCAATGAAATTATATCCTACTTGTCGTGCATTATTCGGTGTTGGTTATGCTTAATGCTCGCTTATGAGATTATTCGTTTCTTGGTTGGTCGCTTCTCAATATTTTGCTAGCCTTCATTTTGCACTAAGTATGATCACTACTTGTGCATCCAAAAACCTTTAACCTAGTCTTGCCACATGAGTCCACTATATCTACCTATATGCGGTATTCTTTTGCCTTTCTAAGCAAATTTTCATGTGCCATCTCTAATTTTCAAAAATAAACTTCACTTTTGTGTGTTCGTTTCGCTCACGGAGCGGTGAGGGGTGGCTAATATTTTCCATGCTAGACGTGTTATTCTCAAGATGAGTGTTTATTCACTTGTCATTGCACGAGAGTAAGGCAAAGGTATTACGGATGCCCAGTCCCGAAATGAAAAAATGAATTTACTTTATGTTGTCAAATAATAAATTCCTTGGAAAGTGTTGGTATGGAGGGCACCCGTGGATACGGTTAGCCATGGAAAGTGAAAGTATGGTGGAAAAAGGAATAAACTTTATTTTCTGTTTGGGAACCGCTTATGATATATCTAGCATGGAAAGTCTTGGGAACTCTAAGTTTTTTCGTTGGTGGGATGGATACACCTCCCAAAATGTTTTTATCTCTAAGTTTTTCACTTTGAGCTCTGGCACCTCTACAAATCCCTACTTCCCTCTACGAAGGGCCTTCCTTTACTTTATGCAATTTTTATTTTGAATTTGAGTCTCCATATCCTCTTATAAAAGCACCAACTAGGAGGCAATATGATTGTACTTGAGTATTGGGTGTAGCTAATATGCGAGTTTGTTTCATAAATGAATCAATGGTTGAGCATGATGGGCTAGGGATAACTTATTTTAGCGTTGATATTTTGAAAGACATGGTTGCTTCACTGGTGTGTGTCGGTCCTAAACAAACGGTTTAAAACCCCTTTCCGCGCCAGCATTTGGAACCATCGCCAAGTGAGTGTGGGCGATAGGGGGGTCCTTCCCACACAACCCAGAAACCGTCGGGGATAGGGCCCCTATAGTACTCCTACTCGTTTCTGCTTGCATTGCCATCGCAGTCGGTATTCTGTGGTGCTACGTTTATGATGCGCGGCCCATCACAAACGGTTCACTATTATAGAACATGTATGATGCGCGGCCCATCACAAACGGTTCACCATTAAGAAGATTAGCTAATCGTCGTATGAGTGTCGGACAGGATTATGAAACGTCGGACCATCGTAACATCGTCGTACACGACAACTATCACACACGCTATTCTGTGGTGCAACGTTTACGATGCATACTTCATCAGAAATAGTTCATGGTTGTGAATCATGTACGATAAGGCAACTAACACAAACATTTAGTTTGCCCGCACCGTTTGTGATATTGTCTGACATTGCACACCCTTTGCAAAAGCCAACTGTGTGCATGCTTGCACACGTTTCCTCTCTGTGAACCATCGCTGATTGTGGTGCATATCGCAAACGTATGTGTTTTACCAACCGTGTGTGCTGTAACAACCTGGAGAGCGTAATTTCACCGTAATTTAATTGCTGCTTTTCCAAATTGTACCGGGTTTGGATTTGAATTTGAATGTATGCTACAACTTTATTTATATCCATCAGGTTCAAACAACCAATGCATTATTCGATTCATAGGTACATATGTTCAAGAATTACATAAGAACCAAATAAAGAATGATGAACCACAATTGTATACTTGTACTATTAAAGACTGTAAAGAAAGAGGCGAAATATATTCTAGTTGCTGAACAAGGTGAAGCGGAATGCCCATATTGTGCCCTCCTCCATGCAGAAGGCACGCATGACTCTAGCCCAACCCCTTATGATGGCCGACTGCCCATCCTTCACAGTCTTCATGAAAACATCTAGATAATCATGGTGTTCTGGTAGAAATACTTTAACCTTTGCATGCCCACCAATCATGTAGTTTGAGAGGTAATCTTGAGTAAACTGCTTTGCCAACCACTACAAAGGAAAAAGATTCAGACATTTACATCTAACACAACTCATTATGGGTAGTAAAAAGAAGGCTGCAGAGTTCTTACTTACCATCCTGCAGTTCGCTGTTGTCTTGGCTACAGTGTAAACAAATAGTTTAATTGCCATCTTTGGACCCATTTTACTAACAATCTTTATCAGCTTCCTCACTTGATGCTAGTTCATTGATATCTCATTCCCCATACGCAGAAAGGGTCGAAACACGGATATTTACCAATGACATATGTACCTAAAAGCACCAAGTTAATATTAGAAGCTAAACGGCAATTGCACAATGATGTAGTACAACACTCTATTATAATATGTCTATATACATCCGTATGTGGTAGTCCATTTGAAATCTCTAAAAAGACAAATATTTAGGAACGGAGGGAGTATCTTATAACATCCGATATACTCACATATTAGATGAATTAACATCTTATATTATGGGCCAGAAGGAGTTTAGTTCATTCTTACAAATTATCTGTTGTTGTATCCACGGGTTACAGTTAGTTTGAGCTAGTTCAGGCTCAAATAGCCCTAAAGTATATTTAAACAAGAGGGCTAGTTTGAGCTAGTTGCATCTATAACCCACCCAAAAAAACTAGTATCCAACCCAAGAGGTGCTAATTGGAGCTAGTTCTCCTAGTGCATTTATTGTCAATCTAACCCTGCCATCGAAACAACTCTTTGGATGGAGTTAGGTCACAGTTAGTAATGAGCTAGAAACTAACTCTAACCTCTAGCTAAGTTGAGTATCCAAACAGGGTTGTGTTGTTGCTGTTGCTGCTGCTGCTCTTCTACGTATATTTAGACATCATTAGAACATTAATGTAACACTATTCCTTGTTGCTATGTAGCCTAGGATTGCATATTTATACATTAAGTACAGTGCATGTTGCTATGTAGCTTTAGATATATTACATATGGCCCTAGTTAACCTAAGGAAAAATGGATTGTAGATATATTCAGTTAAAAGTCCGATTCATCGATTAGTCCCTTATCAGCCACCGGCCTATATGGTACCAGCTACCGATATCCTGAACAGTGAGCAGATATAAGCCATGGGATGAAACTAACCTTGATGGAAAACAGTAGTCGTTCCCAAAATTGTCCTGTGTAGGTACATCAAGAAGCATGTTAAGCACAACAGGCTAAACATCAACTAAATTACACATGGCAGACAAAATAATCTCCAAAAGATAGCTTCAGTGTGCAGGTTTAAGCATGCTAGTAAAGCAAAACAAGTGGAAAGGTGTGCTAACTGCAACAGGCCAAACATTTAACAACAAGCAAACATGGTCATTCAAAATGGTATTGTGCCGGTCTAAGTACACTGGTTATGGTTAAATAAAAATGGAAAGGCGTGTTAACTACAAGATGCAGCAACCAAATGTAGTCATTCATAATGGTATTGTTGAAACTGGTACTGGTGAAATTGAACTGCATAGTTCATACTTGCACAGAACATCATGTTGTGAATAACTGGAATAAACAAGCCATACTACGAATAACCAAAAATAGCATTTGAAACTGAACATATGCTAACTACAAACAACCGAACAATCAAAAAACTTTAAAAGAGGCATATGATAGCTATAACAGGCTTAACAACAAGCAAATATATGCATTCCTATCGGTATGTTTAAAACTGGATTGATGAAATGTACTGCACAATAAATAATTGCACATATAGAGCATCACATCGTGAACAATTGAAATAAACAAGGCATACTGCAAACAACCAGATATAGCAATTAAAACTGGACATATTCTCACTACACTACAAAATGAAAAAAGGGGCTCGATGGCGATGTAGAATGGCAAATTGTTTACAGCGAGCCAGAGGAGATCAGTGGCGAAGCCATGGAAGAGATCGACGGCGGTTGAACCCGAGGGGTTGGGGTGGGCCACTTAACCTGTGACACAGCCCGCCTCAGGGCGTCGCTGTCTATGACCTCGATGTCGTAGCCGACGGATGAGACATTCCCGCATACTCTAGCCCACTGCTTGAGTGCCTGCCGCCAGTAATGGTCGTCAGCTTCCTTGGCGACGTCGGGCGAAGATACGTCTATACAGCTCTTTTGGGCCAGTCGCTCCTCGAGCTCCACGGGAAGCGTAGCCGGGCTTAGGCTGTGACGCTCTGTTGTGGGGGATGGGGATGGGGATCTGTGGGAAAGGGGGCGTTTGGCAGGCGTCATCTAAGAAACTCAGGGTGGCCTGGGTATGGAGATCGTTGGGTAAGCTGCACGGGCAAACCGACAGATGTTGACAATGGAGGCCTTGCGGCAGTGGCAGGGACTTTGCTAGGGTTTCGAGCGAGGGAGGATGTGTGCGTGTGTGCGCACGCCCGAGGAGGTTTTGGTGTGTGTGTGTGTGTGTGTGTGTGTTGATACGTCTCTGTCGTATCTATAATTTTTGATTGTTTCATGCCAATATTCTACAACTTTCATATACTTTTGGCAACTTTTTATACTATTTTGGGGACTAACATATTGATCCAGTGCCTACTGCCATTTCCTGTTTGTTGCATGTTTTTTGTTTCGCAGTAAATCCATATCAAACGGAGTCCAAACGGGATAAAAACTGACGGAGATTTTTTTGGAATATATGTGATTTTTGGTAAGAAGAATCAACGCGAGATGATGCCCGAGGGGGCCACGAGGCAGGGGGCGTGCCCTAGGGAGTCAAGCGCGCCTTGGGCCCTCGTGGCCACCCCGTAAGGCGGGTGGTGACCTTCTTTCGCTGCAAGAAAGCTAATGTCCGGATAAAAATCGTGTCCAAAATTCAGCCCAATCGGAGTTACGGATCTCCGGGAATTTAAGAAATAGTGAAAGGGTAGAATCAGGAAGGGCAGAATCGGGAAGCCAAAAACAAAAGAGAGAGACAGAGAGACAGATCCAATCTCGGAGGGGCTCTCGCCCCTCCGCCGCCATGGAGGCCATGGACCAGAGGGGAAACCATTCTCCCATCTAGGGGGAAGGTCAAGGAAGAAGAAGAAGAAGGGGGGCTCTCTCCCCCTCTCTCCCGGTGGCGCCGGAACACCGCCGGGGCCATCATTGCGACAACGATCTACACCAACAACTTCACCACAGTCATCACCAACTCTTCCCCCCTCTATGAAGCGGTGTAACCCCTCTTTTACCCGTTGTAATCTCTACTTAAACATGGTGCTCAACGCTATATATTATTTCCCAATGATGTATGGCTATCCTATGATGTTTGAGTAGATCTATTTTGTCCTATGGGTTAATTAATGATCATGATTGGTTTGAGTTGCATGTTTTATCATTGGTGCTGTCCTATGGTGCTCTCCGTGTCGCGCAAGCTTCAGGGATCACTGTTGTAGGGTTTGCAATATGTTCATGATTTGCTTATGGTGGGTGGCCTGTGTGACAGAAGCACAAACCCGAGTAAGTAGGTTGTTTGCATATGGGAGTAAAGTGGACTTCATGCCTTATAATGCTATGGTTGGGTTTTACCTTAATGATATTTAGTAGTTGCAGATGCTTGCTAGAGTTCCAATCATAAGTGCATATGATCCAATAAGAGAAAGTATGTTAGCTTATGCCTCTCCCTCAAATAAAATTCAATAATGATTAGTGGTCTAGTTATCGATTGCCTAGGGACAAATAACTTTCTCATGACAAAAAGCTCTCTACTAAAACTAACTTAGTTGTGTCTTTATCTAAACAGCCCCTGGCTTTTATTACATGCTCTTTATTATCTTCCAAACCTATCCCTTTACACCTACAAAGTACTTCTAGTTTCATACATGTTCTAGGTAAAGCGAACGTTAAGCGTGCGTAGAGTTGTATCGGTGGTCGATAGAACTTGAGGGAATATTTGTTCTACCTTTAGCTCCTCGTTGGGTTCGACACTCTTACTTATCGAAAGAGGCTACAATTTATCCCCTATACTTGTGGGTTATCATGTGTGTGGAGGGGGTGCGGGGTGTTTGAGGAAATGACGCGGGTACTGAAGATTTTACTACGCGGGAGTCAAAGGAGGGAGTGAAATGTCGGGATATTGAGAATTTTGATGATATTGCATCACACACGGTCCGGAGATAACAACCGTGTGTTATGAAACAGAAAATCCCTCGAGGTGGGCAGATATTTTCTAGGGATGCAGGCGGGATTGGGAACAAGAAACATCGCACACGGTCCGGAGATAACAACCGTGTGTTATGAAACAGAAAAACCCTCGAGGCGGGCAGATATTTTTGAGAGGGGGAGCCTCGTGGAGCCCAATGTACTGTGCGGATGTGTGCGTGACAGGTGCACTGGCGTCTGTTGCGTCATCTGACTTGTCTAATGTTCATAAATTTGGCGAAAAATGACATGGGAGAGGGTCAGAACACGTACACACTTGCATGTGGACCAAATTTATGGATCAAAAGGGTGGTTTGATTTTCAAATACCAAATGCAACTTCGATGTGGCACCTCTCTCGCAAAGCGCATGGTACTGCTTGTCCCCACCCCCCTCGTGTCGCCACGAAGGGAATCCTAAGCTATGAATGCATGTCCCCTCCCCCTCAACCGAGGTTCACCTATCAAAGTGCGAAGTAGCTAGCAGCCCCCCTCCTCCCTTGTGTCGGCACGAAGGGAATCCTAAGTTATGAATGCATGCCCCCCCCAACCGAGGTTCACCGTAGCAAAGTGCGATGTAGCTAGCAGCCCCCTCCCTCGTGTCGGCACGAAGGGAATCCTAAGCTATGAATGCAGGCCCCCAACCGAGGTTCACCTAGCAAGGTCTGAAGTAGAGCTAGCAGCCCCCTCGTGTCGGCACGAAAGGATTCCTAAGCTATGAATGCATCCCCCCCCCCAACCGAGGTTCACCTAGCAAGTGTGAAGTAGCTAGCAGCCCCCTCCCTCGTGTCGGCATGAAGGGAATCCTAGCTAAGCTATGAATGCATGCCCTCCCCCCCCCCCAACTGAGGTTCACCCTAGCAAAGTGCGAAGTAGCTAGCAGCCACTCCTCCCTCATGTCGGCACGAAGGGAATCCTAAGCTACGAATGCTCCCCAACCAAGGTTCACCTAGCAAAGTGCGAAGTAGCTAGCAGCCCCCACCCCCCTCGTGTCACCCCCCCCCCACACACACACACTTTCAGTCGGCGGGCCAGAGAGGCATATATCTCACCAAGATGGATCGTAAAACGGACCAAGAATAATCCACCTTGGTCATACTACCTCTCTCTTGTTTTTGGTCAAAGTGATGGCCGTCCATGTGACCCCGGAGATGGGCTAGCTTGAAATCACGCAAGTAGCTAGTCCCCGAAGACAACCACTGCATGTGTGTGGACCAAACATATGTATGGATAGGTGTGTTTTTGAGTAACAATGGAACAACTTTGATGTGGCACCGTGATTTCAAACTAGAAATCCCCACACTGAGTGAGGGTTAGGTTGACGATGCATATGTATGTTACACCACACTTCAAGCCAACGACACGGATTCATATATGCATGCATGCGTGCATAGTATATGCGCTCAAACTTAGGTCTGAATCTCACCATGACCTATACTACGATAACATGAACCAAATGAAGAATCCGCCATGGTAACCTATCTTGTTGTTGGTCAAGGTGATCATGGATGTCCATGCGGGCCCATGAATATATAGGCTTGTTGCCGATAACCATGCGAGGCAGTGTATCGTTCGAAGGCAACCACTACATGCATATGTATGGAGGTGATGTGTGCATGCATGTTTGAATACACAACATTGATCTAGCGCGTGTGTCAAAAATCGTACAGTAGCTCCCCACATAGAGCGAGATCGGTTCATGATGGTGTCGTTGTACTAGCCACTTCCACTCGATGGGAGGGATTCATGCATACACATGCATGTGTGTGTGCTCAAAGTGTATCATGCATGTCATCCTAGAGCAAAAATAATAATCCCCTCCTAAGTCAAATTAACCTCTCTTGTTGTCAGGCAAAAAGAAGTGATGGAGCAAGCGGGCCCACAGATGGAAAGCATCGATATCGCTGATAACCGCTTAAGTGGGTGCGAGAGGACAACCACCACCGCTTTGCATGTGGGCCAAACATATATATGTTGAATACCCAAAATGCACAACTTTGATGTGCCACATGCCTCAAAAACCGTAAACCATGCACCCACACAGAGCGAGGTTCATATCAAGCGTACTACATATGATGGTCCCCTTCCCCCCCTCTTCACCGCATACTATATGCTCCTGCCGTAATATATGTACAACCCAAAAGAATCCTCATCGATGGTGAAATTAATTAACCTCTCCCGATGTAGGTCAAAGCGATGCATGCATGCATGCATCGACGATGGCCTCGTGGGCCCACAGATGGAAGCGTCAGACGTCAGTGTCCTAGCTAGGATATATATGCATGCGGCCCAAAAAGGTGTTGTGTGATGTTTGAATAACCAATTTCACAATTTTGATGTGGCACATGTCTCGGTAACCAAAAAGTCCCGACACTGAATGAGGTGTACTTGTTCATGGACGCATATGTATAGTATATATGCTAGTCCCCTCCCACCTCTTCGACGCGTACTATATACCACCATAACACAAACAAAAAAGATTCTACCTTGCTGGTCAAATTAACCTCACTGACGGCTGTTCATCAAAGTAATGGACGACGACCTCGCGGGCCCATAGAAAGCATCACACACGAGTATCGAGTGTCGTGTAGGACAACCATCGACTGCATGTGGCAAAACATTTATGTATGAAAGGGTTGTGTAATGTTTTAAATAACGATTTCACGACTCTGATGTGGCACCAGCCTGCCTAACCAAACGGCAAACCCACACAGTGGCTCACAACTCGTAGTGTACTGCGAGCCACCCGCCGCCCCCAGACGCACACACCCCCACACACACCGTGAATCCACCGCAACTACGATGCATGTTAAATTTATTATCCTGCGGTGAACATACATGTTACCAAAGGAGGGATGTTTTAATTTCAAAAAAATCACAGAGATCATTAAGACGTTTTAGTACATTGATTGATTGATTTTCTATGGGTATAATGTGCAGAAATCAAATTTGAGCTACATGCACACATGACAGTGCACCTAAATGGATTGCAAAAACACATGTGTCTCACTGGGTGCAAGTTTACTCCCCGTATAACAAATTTCAAACATTGAGAATCTTGATTTTTAAATTCTAGTACATCCAAAACTTATTTGAAGTTCATGAAACTTATCGTGTTGTCATATGGACACCAATACAAAGTGGCATTGTACTTTTTTTGTCAAATTTGAGACCAGTTTTGATATAATATTTATCTAATTACAGACGGGAGATTATTAATAATTGAGAAACAATATCCCAAATGGATTATTTATTTGAACCGTGAGCGTTAGACCAACAATGGATACATGCCATGCTTCGGTTAAGCAATAAAGCGGCAGCATTAATCATCCAAATATAAAACCAATATACGTGCCGCCGCGCGACCCGTGTGGCGTGCGAGCAGGCATGAGTTGATGGGACGCGTCCGCCATGCAGACAGATGGGAAGGCATGCGTGTAGGTGTGTGAATTGACGGAGGCATGCTCGCTGCGTAGTGTCATCGGGAGGCGTGCGAGTAGCTGTGTGAAACTTTGGTAGGCATGCCAGCAGTCCAGTGCGCAGGCTCACCGAGAGGCGAGCCATCGGTTTGACCGCCGCCCACCTCTCTCACACAACTCCCACTACTCCATATTAATTGTGCGCCCGAGCGGCCGCACACCCATCCTCGCTACGCACACACAATCCTCTCTCTCCGCTTGCATCTCGACGCCGCTCTTAGTCCTCAAAGCCGTCAGTGTATGAGGATGCCACCGAAGCGCCCCATCGGAGGGAGTGGTGACGCCGGGGCTGCTAAAGCACCGGAGCACGGCGTGGAGATGGAGACAAAGGTTGCCGTCACCGCCGGCGAGTTATCGTTGCACCCTGACATCGTCGACGGCGTCGAGCTTCTACAGTCGGAGGCAGGGTTCCACACCGACTCCGACAACCACTCCGGTGATGACTTCGACGACCACACCGGTGACGACTCCGACGACAACAGACAGCTGGTTAGTCATCGATACCCATTTATGTGTCAAATAGACCATAGGGTTTCTCTGGTTACTCCTGCCTCCCCTTTTTTTGGAATAAAAATCATGTGGTTATGTTCTCCCAATCCATGAAATCTGAGTAAGTTTCGTTAGATCCATGTAGTGTATTGATTGTTTGAATGGTACAGGTGATAGGTGATTAGTTATTTCATCTATGCAAATGATTTCTGCTAGTAATCCGACTTGGGTTAGAGTTCGTGCTAATAATTCCTAGCCAGGACTTGACAGTTGATTTTGAATGACCTACCTATGTTTGTGCAATTATTTTCTTCAAGATTGGTCTGTACATAGACGACTGTGCTTAAAAATCGAACCATAATCTCTGGATATGTATAAATAAATAGCCATAAATTCCTAATCCTACTTCACGGCATGTAGTCAGTGATTTGATGCCAAATTTGTTTTACTATTTGTATAGGTGCTATCTGACGATGTGGACATCGAGGATGAAGATGTCCAGAGGAGGTACAACAGGCAAATCCCGAGGGAGCTTTATGCGGGAATGCATAACAGGCGTATTAGGACCTAAAACGGTGGCTATGGATGCCCATTTTGCAACCAGAAGCTTCATGATGTGTATCTAAGTGTTTTGGCTCATGCAATAGGACGGGCCATTGGCTCCTTCAAGCAGAAGTATTCTCGCAGGGTGCCGCACGACGCATACGCCGAGTACCTGAAGAAGCTTCAGGATCGTGCCGGCCTATGAGATGAGATGTGGGATGGATGGAACTATATATGTACGCTTGAGTATGCTTAATACTGTTGAACTATGTACTACTTATGGTTGAACTATGCTTATCTATGTGTACGCTTATTATCTATGTCTGAGTATGTTAAATATTTTGCCAAATTTTGGTAAAAATTACAATGGGAGACCAATAAACCAGGACAGAAGTAGTACGTCAATCACACACGGTTCCCAAAATTGCAACCGTGTGCAATGACTATCATTTTGCCTGCTACGTAAATCACACACGGTTCGCTCTAGCAAACCGTCGCCCCCAAAATTCTTTGTGGGACAGAAAATCCTCACCACCCAATTCAAAAAAGAAAAAAGAAAACCCTCACCATCCCCACGTCACAAAAACCCTCACCCCGCCCGCCACCCCTCAGCCCCTCCGTTACGTTCCCCATTCACACCTGCACAAGCTCCTCCGCGTCTATGCCATGGCACCGCCTATCGCGGCGGTAAACACTTAGCTCGACGCCTACCGCCGCTGCTAGGCTTCTAGCAAAGCCCACTGCATTTCACCACTTCCGCTTGCCGCCGTCTATCGCCATCGAGTTTCTGGACGCTGCTCGCAGTGGAACCAGCTCTGCTCGGTTGGGAAATCTGCCGTGCTGAGGGTTCTTTCTCATGGATGACGAGGTAACTAATTTAGCGAGATATTATCTCATCTCTTATCCCAGTTCATCTGCCTCCTTTAATCACCCAACGGAAATCGCCATGAATTCATTTTTATTCAAGCTAATTTGATGGTTTTCTTTCATTCATAGAATGTACAGTGCACCGAGACTTCAGGACTTGGCGACTGCCGCCAAAGATTCCATCTCATCGTACCAGATAACTTGAGGACCAGCGCGGTATGTTCAATCTCACCCTAAATCGGTTGGCATGGCCTACTTTCCTGAACATATTCTAAATATTGCTACATTTAGATAAAAGGTGCCACATGCACCATATACGTCAAAGAGGATTTTCCCCCTCTTCTTTCTATATTAGGCAAATTAATGATGTATTGTTCTTTCGATTACTCTCATATTTCCATGACATCATGTTTACCCTATCTACTTAATTATAGACTTTTGTCCTTCGATTTCAACTGCTGTACAGTTCCTTCAATTTGGGCCCATATTTGCATGTTACCATATTTTCTTTAACAATCCTACCATTTTCTACAGGACATCCCTCGCTATGCAACAGATTATGTACTGCACAATTTTTCCCTTTACATACATCAAGGCTCCACGAATGTCATACTGCACACAAACCATGGATTTACAATCGTTGCTACTGTACGACTTGATGAACATGGTGACTCCTATTTTGGCACTGGCTTTTAGAATGAAATTGCAAAGTTTTATGTACTGAAAGCTGGCACTAAAATTGCACTGCACATAGAAGGGCCTGATCATGAGATATATGCTAACTTCCTCGACAAAATCATCCATCCAGACTTTGTTCGAAGTAAGTTTTCTTTTCAACTATCTGCATATGTTGACTTACCCAGCAATGTCAAATGAATTTTGTAGTATTTAAGCAACCAATTGTTATTCCCTTTTCTTACTATATCCCTACCTGATAACTTCTAGTTACCAATACACTTTTCTATTGCCCTGTTTTAACTAAATATTCCCTGTACTCCCATTTCTATCAGAAAGCGCCGCTGACAAGGAGACTCCGGAGGTGGAGAACGGGGCTGCCAACAAGAGGAGGCGGGGCGAGCTAGAACCGCAAGCGACTCCAGCAGGCCTAGACTTAATCAGCAGCCTCCCCGATGATATGTTGAGAGTCATCATCTCCCTCCTCCCAATCAAATATGGGGCGCGGACAACCCTCCTTTCCTGGCGGTGGCGCCCCCTATGGAACTCAAGCCCTCTCGACCTCATCGACACCCACGAGCTCTGCCATGGCTATCGCAAAAGCTTGGATGCGTTCTCCAAGATCCTTGGCAGTCACCTTGGCCCAACCAAAGGCCTTAGAATGGGCAAGTTCCGTTCCAACGGCAAGGACCGAGCCAAGCTTGACGACTGGTTCCGATCCCTCGCCCTAGATCAGCTCGAGGAGCTCACTTTTTATGATGGGCATATGTGGTCGCTACCAACGTCCGCACTCCGCCTCGCGCCCACGCTGCGCGTCGCCAAGTTCAGGAACTGCCATTTCCCGCCCCTTAATGACGCGCCCGCTCTTATTCTACAACGACTTAAGCACCTCGAGCTCGTCGTCGTCTGCCTCTCAAAGGGTGACATGGAGCGCCTGCTTCATGGCTGTACTGCACTCGAGTACCTTCGTCTTCAGGCGATCAATGGGTTGAGTACCTTCCACATCACCTCCATGACTCTCCGGACTATTTATGTGTGTTGCTGGTGCGGCAGGAAGACATCACAAAAGGTGGACCACGGTATGGTCATCCAGGACACACCTGCACTTGAGAGATTACTTGTAGTTGATCAAGAAGGTCCAACGAGAATCAATGTCATTTCTGCACCGAAATTGACAGTGGTGGGCTACTCGTCTGACAAATACTCGGAACTTGTTATTGGATCCACACCCGTTCTGGTACAAAAGCCGCCTTCTACCTCTCCTTCTACAAATTAACATTATTTCTAATTTTGAAGATGTTTGTTCGTCTGTCATTCAGAAAATGATTCCGACAAGCTTGACCCCGAAACTGCGCACAGTGAAGGTCTTGGCACTAGAATCTATCGGGCCCGAACTGGAGCAAGTTGTCAGTTTCCTGAGATGCTTTCCGTGCCTGGAGAAGCTATATATCGAGGTGATGTTCCTTTCCTGTTAAATGTTAACCATAAGGGAGTTCAATTTGTGACACCTTTTTCCAAGTTTACAATGACAATGTACTACAATTTCTGAAGGTTCTTTTGGAGGATTTCAGTACATACATGCCCCCCCATATTGGTTGCTTGATCCATATGGTTACATTCAATAAGCATTTCTCCTTTGGATTCATCTGTACTAGTTTTCTTAGGGAACTTTTCATCCACTCCAACCTCTTGTGAAGAAGGCTACATTTTTCTAGAATGTAATCAAATGCCCATGTTAATCATGTCAGATCGAAGATGGCATGTTAGTGCATTTTACAAATCCTGCAAACCAAATAGCTAGGCCTGTAGTAATGTTCAAAACTGCATGTAGGCACTAACACGTTTTCTTCTTTTGCAGATAAGATTAGGCCCAGTGGTGGATAATGTGATACAATATAACAATCACGTCGAATGCCTAGATCTGCATCTCTCAGAAATTACTTTGAACTCCTACCGAGGGACCTTACCGGAGATTATATTCGCCAGGTTCTTTGTTCTCAGAGCAAGGGTGCTGAAGGAAATGAGGTTTGCCCTACATTTATTTCGCAAAAATGAATGGTCTGTTGATCAGCGCCGGCGCCTGCGGCAGAATGGAGTAGGCTCCAAAAATGCTGAATTTCATTTTGGAACTTCAGATGACAGAGTAATCGGAAGTCATCGGGTCAACCCCATACATGACTTCTCAGTGGCTGACCCCTTTGCAAAAATTGTGAGGTTTCGAAGCCAGACTTAGAAGCGGTGATATTAGTTTGAACCTCTCTGATATCCATGTTCAGCGCATCAGCGCGAGCATTTGCAGCTGATGAGCTGAATTTCATTTCTAATATCAGTTTGAACCTTGTAATCTTCGAATTTGAGCCATATAACTCTGGAATTTGAACCTTGAAACATTTCGAGCTTTTGTGGTACAATCGTTGAAATGGCATCGTATGAGACACGTATATTTCTAGCACTATTTTGACCTTAATATGCAATGGTCTTAGATTTTATTAACCATTCTCGAATCAATTTGCCTTGTTGATCTCACAGCACACGATCTGTATAGCTAACTCGACCGCGATCTTCGACAATATTGCACACGGTTGGTTTCTTCCATCGTGTGCACTGTAGAGCACATAATTAATTATCGCACTCGAGTGTCCATCATCACCCTTCTATGTAACTTTGACCTCATCACCCAAGGGTAAACTTATGACCAAAGTCATTCCACACACTTTGTTTTTACAAAGCTTTTTGCTAATAAACGCCCATGATTTGTCCCTCTTCTAGCCGATGCATGGCCAAACTATCCGGGCGGGAAGCTTGCGCGGTAAACAGCACGGTAGCACGGGAACAGGCTCTTTGAGCCCACGCCTGGGGTACGGTGCTGTCAAGCGTGCACTAGATTCTGGAATCCTCCGCTATGAACGTCGTGACAAGACGTGACGATTACAGGCCGGCCGGACACATTTATTACATCGGCCATTTAACCTACCCTTGTGTCTCTTCAACCTTTCGATCGTGCCCCACCATTGCAAGAAGCACACCCGACACGAGAAATTCTTAGAGGGTATCCTGCGTGGCTCCAATGGCACTCCGAGCGGCTGCTGACGACGAGCAGCAGTTCACTGTGCGTGCCGTGGTGGACACCCACAGAAGGTTCATGGACCTCTCGTGGTGTACACCAACGACCCAGTCTGGGCGGAGCACTCCATACACATCATGGAGTTGTTGCTTGCCGAGGAGAAGTACAAGGTGGTCGGGTTCGACCTCGAGTACACCCGCGCTCGTGTCGGGTCTCGTCCCAAGGTCGCCGTCGCCCAGATGTGCCTACGCCACCATGTCCTCGTCTACCACTACTGCCTGGCCACAAGGCCTTGCGAGTGTTTCACCAGTTTTGTCAACAGCCCCCACTAAATGTTCGCTACGGTGGACATCACCAACGATGTAAAGGCGCTCGAGAATTCGGGCATCGCCTGCCAGAATCTTGTCAACATCCAGGGCCAATACAAGATCAGGGGCAGCAAGGAGCATGAGAAGGACTCACTGGTTCACCTCGCCGAGGCCATCATCAACCCCTACTATAGAGACATATGAAGGATTCATGCAACAAGGACAAGCGTCCCTGGCACTCGCCCTGAATGGAGAAACTCGACAAAGCTCACGTCGTGTACGTGGCCAAGGAGGCATACACAAGCTACGACATGTACAGGCGGATCGTTGACATGAGGAAGTCCCTCCTTCCCCAAAACGTCCAGGGATCCAGCCGGAAGCAGAGCAATGGCAAGCGTCGTCGCAACAATAAGTAGATGATTAGATCCTCGTTTATCCTACTTTAGTATGCATGTAATTGCTTTCTTTGGTGTGTGGAAATGTTATGTGTGTAGTCACTTGTGTAATTGTATGCTTAATTTGGTTATGCAATGCTGTCTTTTTAAGTATATATGTTGATGCTGTAGATAGAGCATAGATGTTGTGCGGACAAAGAAAATCACATCACACACGGACTAAACAATGGAACCCGTCGGTGATGTTTTCATCAATCACTCATAATTGTATACCAACAATCGTTTGCTCACAACACACACGTCTTGCTAGTAGTAATCGTCTGTGTTGTCATCGGTCTTCGCACACGTCTCCGATTACAGACATGTTTGCCTCATATCACACACATCTTGTTCATTTGAACCGTTTCTGTTCTCATGTCTCAACGCAAACAGCTCATCCGAGTGAACCGCATGCCGTATATCGCACACACCTTTGATCTTGCTGACCGTTTCTCTTGTGTTGCCTAATCACAAACAGTTCATCCGAGTGAACCGTATGCTGTGTATCGCACGCCTTCATCTGGCTGCCCGTTTCTTTTGTTCCTCCTCGTCGCAAACAGTTCATTGAACTGAACCTTATGCCCTTCATCGCACACGCAAATAAAACCTGAACCATGTTTGATGCATCCGCCATCGCAAATGTTTTACACATTTCTGACGGTTTTCATACAGCACCGTTTGTGATTATTGCATCACACACAGTTTCTCGAAGGGTCTCTAATCGTAGTGTCGCGTTAGCAGCATCCTGCATTAGTGCTTGTTGATATGCTTGAGTATTTAAATTATCATGTCAAAACTAGACTATTGCTTTGAATAATATAAAAGTCCAAATGTCCATACTATGAAGAAAAAAATATGATATGACATGTTAGACAACATTCCACATCTAAAATTCTATTTTTATCACTTCCCTACTCGAGGACGAGTAGGAGTTAAGCTTGGGGATGCTGATACGTCTCCAACGTATCTATATTTTTTGATTGTTCCATGTTGTTATATTATCAATCTTGGATGTTTTATAATCATTTTATAGTCATTTTATATCGTTTTTTGGTACTAACCTATTGACATAGTGACAAGTGCCAGTTGCTGTTTTTCCATGTTTTTTACATCACGGAAAATCAATATCAAATGGAGTTCAAATGACACGAAACTTTACGGAGATTTTTTATGGACCAGAAGGAACACAACGGGCCTAGGCTGCGCCTGGGGGGTGCCCCGAGGGGAGCACAACCCACCAGGGTGCGACACGAGGCCCAGGCGCGCCCTGGTGGGTTGTTCCCACCTCGGGTGCCCCCCGTACCGCATCTTTGCTCTATAAATACACCAATATTCCCAAAACCCTAGGGGAGTCGACGAAATATTGACCCAGCCGTCGTAGAGTCCAAAACCACCAGATCCAATCTAGACACCATCCCAGATGGGGTTCACCACCTCCATTGGTGCCTCTCCGATGATGCGTGAGTAGTTCTTTGTAGACCTTTGAGTCCGTAGTTAGTAGTTAGATGACTTCCTCTCTCTCTCTCTTGATTCTCAATAAAATGGTCTCTTGGAGATCCATATGATGTAACTCTTTTGCGGTGTGTTTGTTGGGATTGATGAACTTTGAGTTTGAGATCAAATCTATCTTTTTATATGCATGAAAGTATTTGAGTTTCTTTGATCTCTTTTATGCATGATTGCTTATAGCCTCGTATTTCTTATCCGAGATTTGGGTTTTTCTGGCCAACTTGATCTATTTATCTTGCCATGGGAAGATGTGCTTTGTAGTGGGTTCAATCTTACGGTGCTTAATCCTAGTGATAGAAAGGGAACCGACACGTATGTATCGTTGCTACTAATGATAAAACTATGGGGTCTATCTCTACATAGATAGATCTTGTCTACATCATGTCATCGTTCTTATTGCATTACTCCGTTTCTCCATGAACTTAATACACTAGATTCATGTTGGATAGCGGTCGATGTGTGGAGTAATAGTAGTAGATGCAGGCAGGAGTCGGTCTACTAATCTTGGACGTGATGCCTATGTAATGATCATTTCCTGGATATCGTCATGAGTATTTGAAGTTCTATCAATTTCCCAACAGTAATTTGTTCACCCACCGTTTGCTATTTTTCTCGAGAGAAGCCACTAGTGAAACCTATGGCCCCGGGGTCTCTTTCTCATATTATTTGCCTTTGCGATCTATTTTCCTTTGCTTTTATTTTCATATCTACTAAACCAAAAACCCAAAAATACCTTGCTGCAATTTATTCTTATTTATTTATTTGGCGTTCGATCTATCGATCTACTACAAATTTACCTCACGTCTGTTTGCCTATCTTGAGGCGCCATACCCCGGAAGGGATTGACAACCCCTTTAACACGTCGGGTTGCGAGAAGTTGTTATTTGTGTGCAGGTGCTATTTACGTTGTGTTGCTTGGTTCTCCTACTGGTTCGATAACCTTGGTTTCATATCTGAGGGAAATACCTACCACCGTTGTGCTGCATCATCCCTTCCTCTTTGGGGAAATACCGACGTAGCTTCAAGCGACATCAGTGTTGCACGAAAGAGTCATATCGAGAGTGGTGAAGGAGGAATCACCCTCGAAGACCATGACCAATAAACTACACTATAGAGATCTCATCAGAAGTGCTATAAGAGGTATCATCATTGGCACTCGATAGTAATGCTGCAGTGTTGTACAACTAAAGGGGTGTGACCTGATGTGTCGGGCTTTGGGCGTCGATCATGTTGATCGAGTCATCGGTCATCAAGCCAGGGAAACTAGGACAAGGTGAGGGGCCACTGATGGATCACTAACCAACCTATACTAAGCAGTTTAGGATAAGCAGGTAAGGTACAACAACAGGTTACAAAAGGAGGGTATGCATCAGGATAGGAGCAATCAATTATAGTGGCAAAATCTAAGGCATGCATGAGAGAGAATATAATGGGCGATATTGGAATGATCAAGGGGGGTTTACTTGCCTGGAACCTCTGCTAAAAATGGAAGAAGGGTCGTCATCGACGTAGTCAATCACAGTGACATCAGCAGCGGTCTCGGGGTCTACCAGAGAGAAGAGGGGGAAGAAACAGTAAATATAAAGCACACACATACATGACATGGCAACAAGCAGAGCTAGAGGTGTTCTAACGCGGTGCTACACGATACCGACAAAGGGGGAAAACATCCGGGAATGTTTTCCCAGCGTTTGACATTTTTGGACAGATGAAATGAAGGGAGGCGGTTCCACTTATCTAATTAAACAGATCTAATTATGTAATTAGGTTAATAAAACAGTTAATTAAGGTAATTAATTAATAAATGGTATTATATATATATAATTATTATTATTTTCCAGGGGGCTGGGCCCCACATGTCTGTGGCCCATCTGGGCCAGCCGGGCGATGGTTACGGTCGTGGTTGTGGGCGCCCGATGGGGCGAACATGGGGCGCGCGCGACCCAGGCGACTAGCGACGGCGCCCGGTGCAAAGGCGGAGCCGAGCATCACGGGGAGGGTAGCACGCGGCGACGCGAGGAGACAACAGGCGCAGAGGCGGACGCGGTGTGGGGCAGCAGCTAGCCAGTAGAGGAGGCGCGCGGGGCGAGCAGAGAGAGTCGGGGGGCGGGGCACGCGTGCAGGCTTGGGGGGTCGGGGCATGCCCGGGGTGCGGCCACAGCCGCTAGGCGGGGCGCGGGCGTGCGCGGAGGCACGACCGGAGTGGTGCGGCGCGAGCGGGCCAGAGCAGGGACATACGACGCGGGCAACGGCGAGCTGCATCGGCAAAGGAAAGAGGAGGCCGGGGGGTTCCCCACCTGTGATGCAGGGGCATGGGAGTGGCGAGGCATGAGGAAGCTAGTCGGGGAGGAGGTTGGGGACGGCAAGCGACGGGTGGCGCCGGCGATGGGACGTAGAGGTGAAGCGGGGAGGCGACAGGGCAGCGTCGGTGAGGGGGGGCTCTGGGCGTGGGGGACGACGCCGTCGGGGCCAACTGCCCCGATCTAGATCTGATCAGGGGGGAGAGGAGCGATGAGGATCAAGGGGAGTGGGAGGGTTAGTGGCTAGGGTTCCTGGGGGTGGGGGTTATCAAGGCGCGGCTGGGCCGAGGCCCAGTTGGGGGGGGGTCTCTTTTTGTGTGTGTATATTCTTTTTACTTATTTTCCTTTTCTGTTTTCATTTTATTTTTAGTTGTATAAAATATGATGTTAGCACCTAAATTAGTATTAATAAATTAGGCCACTGCCACAACTAGTTTAGCATTTAACTAAACTATTTTAGTATTTTTATAATTCAAAAGGCATTTAAATAATGGGTTTTTATCAGTTATGCCACCGGTTGTGTCCCACTATTCAGTTTTGCCACTAGGAATATCAACCGCTAAAAAATGCCATCGCTTCGTTATACACATGCTCAAAAATGCCACTGGACACCATTATTGTAACTCAAATCTCTTTTGCCATGTTATAATCACATAAATACCTATGGACAAACATGCCAGATCTCCCTCTATCTCACCATAATAAAGTGTGGGGCCTACTTGATCCCAACAACGTTCTTATTATCCTGTAAAATTATTCGCTTGGTTACTCCTGACAAGCGGGGCCACACTTATCATTGTGAGATAATGAGAATCAACATGTGGGTCTAGGCTTATTTTTGTCATATAACATGGTCAACATGTTTGATGTGAAAATAACAATGTCTAATGGCACTTTTGAGAAAACATCTAATGGAATGATGGCATTTTTTAGATATCTAATGGCATGTTTGAGCAAGCATCTCATGGATCGATGGCTTTTTTGAGTAGTTGTAACTTCTAATGGCAAAACTGAGTAGTGAGACACAACTAGTGGCATAAATAATAAAAACCCAATAATAATTGCTTTAGGCACTGTTTTATTTACTCTGGGGCATTTAAATACTTTATAAAAAGATAATTTCTCAACCGTAATTACCTATGCATTATTATTTGTCACATTTTGTACTTTTTAGTTTTGACATTTGAAAATCTTTATTGTTTGACTTCAATTCAAAATTGAATTTGAACCGGTTTGAATCTAAGCGGGATTTAGCAACATTAAAAGCGATGATGTGGCATCATTAGCAGGGGATTACTATAGCTTAATAATCCAGGCGTTACATCCACACCAGGACAAAGCATACCGAGTTCATCTCATCTAAAGCTACTACAAATCAAGTTCATCTCATCTAAGGATCAACTTGCGGATGTCTTTACCAAGCCACTGCCACTTTCGTTGTTCGGAATCTGTAGGCGCAATCTCAACCTTCTTGACACCGGTTAAGATTGAGGGAGGGTATTAGACTTAGTATTGTATACGAATAGCACTCTACATAATGTATGACTTGTACCTATACTGTCCCTCTCCATATATGTAAAAGAGCTACACCGCACCCTTCAGGCGTGCGAGTCCCTCAACCCATAGTAACCGTGAACTTTACAAAGTTCAAGGGGGAATGACAACTATATTGCCTGCATTGTGTGCAAGTATTTTCTTTGTGTGTGTAGGTGTCATCGAAGGGAATTTGCTTGGTTCTCCTATTGCTTCGAGAACCTTGGTTCTCACTGAGGGAAATACTTATCTCTACTGTACTTCTTCACCCCTCCTCTTCGGGGAAAATCCCAACGCAGTTTACAAGTAGCAGCTATATGCTATTTTGTAAATCCAATGCTCTCCCTTCCAACGTATCTACTATTTGAGTACATGTTGGTTCCATCATGTTGTATTCCGTATGTGAAGTTAGGACATGACTCATGTTATGTAATACATGGCTCGTCATTTTTTTAAAGATTAGTGACTGCGGATATCCGACCATAAGTGTGGTTGGAGAAACCCAATCACATCCACACAAAGAGGTAAATGAATCTTTAGAGAACCTTTGTTTTGTAGTGTGTTATCCAGTTCTTGCAAGTGACAAGAATATTTGCCAAGATATAGTGCATGACACGAATGACACTCTTCTTGTAACCATAGGGTGTCTTTTTATTTGTCTAAATAGTATTGTTTAGCTGAAAGAACGAGAAGAGGGGTCTAGAGGGAGGTGATTAGGCCCTTAACAAGTAAAAATAGCACTTTTTACAACTCTTCAAGTTAAGGTTGAGTTTAGCACATGTTAAAGGGCACAAATACATTTTACACCAGCATGGCATGAGTATAGGCATGTGACGCCCTGAGATCTATGCTCTAGTTGCCTTCCATTTATTCTTTTTTTGAAACTACCTTCCATTTATTCTCGATGTTGCCATGTGTTTCATTTTTTTGTTGCATTCATTGTTTCATCATAGGCATTACATCGACACTCATTGTCGTCATTCTTTTCAAAACTTGCATCCGTCCGTAGTTGCGGGATCTCCCAGTTCTCTTCGTTGTCTGTTCTGAGTCCAAACACACTCGCACGCGCCTGCGGCATGTCCGAAATGTTATTTTATAAGTGGGACAAAAATGTTCTTGGAATGGAGTGAAAGTTGGCATGCGGTCTTGCTATAGTGTAGGTAGACCGCCTGCCAAATTTCGTTGCATGCTGAGTCCGTCCTATAGCCCAACCATTACATATAGTGGCACTGTAGCCGGATAAAACGTCGGACGTTTTCGGCATCTGAAAACATGTGCCGGACTGCCATCCTTCTTCTCATCTCAGCCCAACCCTCTCTCTAGCACAACCACAACCCACCAATGGCCGAGCTACCCCCCTCCGCCCGGAACCGTCCGATCGGGATCGAAGAGCTCTGAAATCCCTCAAACCCTAGAAAACCCGTTTGGACACCCCTTGTCCATTTTTGGCAACCTACCCCTCCTTCCACCTATAGCCGCCGCCACCTCCCACATTCCCTCATTTTCAACCCCGACCACCTCCACCTCCGCAACTTATCGCCGCCAGCTCCACCCAGCGCCGCCGCCATTTATCCCAGTGCTACCGCCCGCAGCCACTCAGGAGGCGCCACACGGCCCCTACCCCGCTCCCCCCCTGTTGGGGAACGTAGCAGAAATTCAAAATTTTCCTACGTGTCACCAAGATCTATCTATGGAGAGACCAGCAACGAGTAGAAAGAGAGTGCATCTACATACCCTTGTAGATCGCTAAGCGGAAGCGTTCAAGTGAACGGGGTTGAAGGAGTCGTTCTCGTCGTGATTCAAATCACCGATGATCAAGTGCCGAACGCACGGCACCTCCGCGTTCAACACACGTACAGCCCGGTGACGTCTCCCACGCCTTGATCCAGCAAGGAGAGAGGGAGAGGTTGAGGAAGACTCCATCCAACAGCAGCACAACGGCGTGGTGGTGGTGGAGGAGCGTGGCAATCCTGCAGGGCTTCGCCAAGCACCTGCGGGAGAGGAGGAGGACTTGGGAGAGGGGGAGGGCTGCACCAGAACTTCGTCTTGAGCTCCCATGCGTCTCCCCACTATATATAGGGGTGGAGGGGCTGGTTTCTTGCCCTCCAAGTCCATTGGGGCGTTGGCCAAGGTGGGAGGAAAGAAATCCCATCATTTCTTTCCCCACCGATTGTTATCCCCCCTTTTTAGGGATCTTGATCTTATCCCTTCGGGATATGATCTTATTCCTTCTAAAGGGGGATCTTGTTGCGCCTTGACCAGGGGTGTGGGGCCTTGCCCCCACTACCCACGTTCATGTGGGTCCCCCCATGCAGGTGGGCCCCACTCCGGAACCTTCTAGAACCTTCCCGGTACAATACCGAAAAATCCCGAACATTTTCCGGTGGCCAAAATAGGACTTCCCATATATAAATCTTTACCTCCGGACCATTCCGGAACTCCTCGTGACGTCCGGGATCTCATCCGGGACTCCGAACAACATTCGGTAACCACATACAAACTTCCTTTATAACCCTAGCGTCATCGAACCTTAAGTGTGTAGACCCTACGGGTTCGGGAGACATGTAGACATGACCTAGACGTTCTCCGGTCAATAACCAACAGCGGGATCTGGATACCCATGATGGCTCCCACATGTTCCACGATGATCTCATCGGATGAACCACGATGTCAAGGACTTAATCAATCCCGTATTCAATTCCCTTTGTCTATCGGTATGTTACTTGCCCGAGATTCGATCGTCGGTATCCAATACCTTGTTCAATCTCGTTACCGGCAAGTCACTTTACTCGTTCCGTAACACATCATCCCGTGATCAACTCCTTGGTCACATTGCGCATATGATGATGTCCTACCGAGTGGGCCCAGAGATACCTCTCCGTTTACACGGAGTGACAAATCCCAGTCTCGATCCGCATAAAACAATAGATACTTTCGGAGATACCTGTAGTGCACCTTTATAGTCACCCAGTTACGTTGTGACGTTTGATACACCCAAAGCACTCCTACGGTATCCAGGAGTTACACGCTCTCATGGTCAAAGGAAGAGATACTTGACATTGGCAAAGCTCTAGCAAATGAACTACACGATCTTTTGTGCTAGTCTTAGGATTGGGTCTTGTCCATCACATCATTCTCCTAATGATGTGATCCCGTTATCAACGACATCCAATGTCCATAGCCAGGAAACCATGACTATCTGTTGATCACAACGAGCTAGTCAACTAGAGGCTCACTAGGGACATATTGTGGTCTATGTATTCACACGTGTATTACGATTTCCGGATAATACAGTTATAGCATGAATAAAAGACAATTATCATGAACAAGGAAATATAATAATAATACTTTTATTATTGCCTCTAGGGCATATTTCCAACAGTCTCCCACTTGCACTAGAGTCAATAATCTAGTTCACATCGCCATGTGATTAACACTCACAGGTCACATCACCATGTGACTAACACCCAAGAGTTTACTAGAATCAGTAGTCTAGTTCACATCACTATGTGATTAATACTCAATGAGTTTTAGGTTTGATCATGTTGCTTGTGAGAGAGGTTTTAGTCAACGGGTCCGAACCTTTCAGATCCGTGTGTGTCTTACAAATCTCTATGTCATCTCCTAGATGTAGCTACCACGCTCTATTTGGAGCTAATCCAAATAACTGTTCTATTTGGAGCTATTCTAAATTGTTGCTCCATTATATGTATCCGGTATCTCTACTCAGAGCTATCCGGATAGGTGTCAAGCTTGCATCGACGTAACCCTTTACGACGAACTCTTTTACCACCTCCATAATCGAGAAAAATTCCTTAGTCCACTAATTTCTAAGGATAACTTTGACCGCTGTCCTGTGATCCATTCTTGGATCACTCTTGTACCCCTTGACTAACTCATGGCAAGGCACACTTCAGGTGCGGTACTCAGCATGGCATACTGTAGAGCCTACGTCTAAAGTATAGGGGACGACCTTCGTCCTTTCTCTCTTTTCTGCTGTGGTCGAGCTTTAAGTCCTAACTTCGTACCTTACAACTCAGGCAAGAACTCCTTCTTTGACTGGTCCATCTTGAACACCTTCAAGATCATGTCAAGGTATGTGCTCATTTGAAAGTATTATTAAGCATTTTGATCTATCCTTATAGATCTTGATGCTCAATGTTCAAGTAGCTTAATCCAGGCTTTCCATTGAAAAACACTTTCAAAATAACCCTATATGCTTTCCAGAAATTCTACGTCATTTCTGATCAACAATATGTCAACAACATATACTCATCAGAAATTCTATAGTGCTCCCACTCACTTCTTTGGAAATACAAGTTTCTCGTAAACTTTGTACAAACCCAAAATCTTTGATCATCATCAAAGCACACATTCCAACTCCGAGAGGCTCACTCCAGTCCTTAGAAGGATAGCTGGAGCTTTGCATACTTATTAGCATCTTTTGGGATTGACAAAACCTTCCGGTTGTATCACATACAACCTTTCCTCAAGTATAACATCGAGGAAACAATGTTTTGACATCCTATCTGCAAGATTTCATCAATCATGCAGTAACTGCTAATCCAATTCCAACAGACTCTTAGCATCGCTACGAGTGAGAAAACCTCACCGTAATCAACTCCTTGATCTTGTCGGAAAATATCTTAACGACAAGTCGAGCTTTCTTAATGGTAATTCTTACCATCATTGTCTGTCTTCCTTTTAAAATCCATCCGTACCCAATGGCCTTACGACCATCAAGTATTTCTTCCAAAGTCATGGATCCGTTCTCGGATTTTATGGCCTCGAGCCATTTATCGGAATCCGGGCCCACCATTGCTTCTCCATAGCTCGTAGGTTCATTGTTGTCTAGCAACATGACTTCCAAGACAGGATTACGTACCACTCTGATGTAGTACGTATCCTTGTCATCCCACGAGGTTTGGTAGTGACTTGATCCGAAGTTTCATGATCAACATCACAAGCTTCCACTTCAATTGGTGTAGGTGCCACAGGAACAACTTCCTGTGCCCTGCTACACACTGGTTGAAGTGATGGTTCAATAACCTCATCAAGTCTCCACCATCCTCCCACTCAATTCTTTCGAGAGAAACTTTTCCTCGAGAAAGGACCCGATTCAAGAAACAATTCATATTGCTTTCGGATCTGAATTAGGAGGTATACCCAACTGTTTTGGGTGTCCTATGAAGATGCATTTTATCCGCTTTGGGTTCGAGCTTATCAACCTGAAACTTTTTCACATAAGCGTCGCAGCCCCAAACCTTTAAGAAACGACAACTTAGGTTTCTCTAAACCATAATTCATACGGTGTCATCTCATCGGAATTACGTGGTGCCCTATTTAAAGTGAATGTGGTTGTCTCTAATGCCTAACCCATGAACGATAGTGGTAATTCGATAAGAGACATCATGGTACGCACCATATCCAATAGGGTGCAACTATGATGTTCGGACACACCATCACACTATGGTGTTCCAGGCGGTATTAATTGTAAAACAATTTCCACAATGTCTTAATTGCGTGCCAAAACTCGTAACTCAGATATTCATCTCTATGATCGTATCATAGACATTTTATCCTCTTGTCACAATGATCTTCTACTTCACTCTGAAATTACTTGAACCATTCAATAACTCAGACTTGTGTTTCATCAAGTAAATATTCTCAACTTCTACTCGAATCATCTGTGAAGTAAGAACATAATGATATTCACTGCATGCCTCAGCACTCATTGGACTACACACATCAAAATGTGTTACTTCCAACAAGTTGCTATCTTGTTCCATCTTACTGAAACCGAGGCTTTTCAGTCATCTTGCCCATGTGGTATGATTTGCATATCTCAAGTGATTCAAAATCAAGTGAGTTCAAACGGTCCATTTGCATGGAGTTTCTTCATGCATATATACCAATATGACTTACGTGGCAGTGCCACAAATAGGTGGTACTATCATTACTATCTTTTGGCATGAACATGTGTATCACTACGATCGAGATTTCAATGAACCATTCATTTTAGGTGCAAGACCATTGAAGGTATTAATCAAATAAATAGAGTACCATTATTCTCTTTAAATGAATAACCGTATTGCGATAGACATAATCCAATCATGTCTATGCTCAACGCAAACACCAAATCTCGATGGTAGAGGGAGCGTGCGATGCTAGATCATATCAACATTGGAAACACTTCCAACACATATCGTCAGCTCACCTTTAGCTAGTCTCCGTTTATGTCGTAGCTTTTATTTCGAGTTACTAATACTTAGCAACCGAACCGGTATCTTATACCCTGGTGCTACTAGGAGTACTAGTAAAGTACACATTAACATAATGTATATCCAATATACTTCTATCGACCTTGCCAGCCTTCTCATCTACCAAGTATCTAGGGTAATTCTGCTCTAGTGACTGTTCCCCTTATTACAGAAGCACTTAGTCTCGGGTTTGGGTTCAACCTTGGGTTTCTTCACTGGAGCAGCAGCTGATTTGCCGTTTCATGAAGTATCCCTTCTTGCCCTTGCCCTTCTTGAAACTAGTGGTTTCACCAACCATCAACAATTGATGCTCCTTCTTGATTTCTACTTTCGCGGTGTCAAACATCGTGAATACCTCAAGGATCATCTTATTTATCCCTGATATGTTATAGTTCATCACGAAGCTCTAGCAGCTCGGTGGTAATGACTTTGGAGAAACATCACTATCTCATTTGGAAGAACAACTCCCACTCAATTCAAGTGATTGTTGCACTCAGACAATCTGAGCACAAGCTCAACGATTGAGATTTTCTCCCTTAGTTTGCAGGCTAAGAGAATCGTCGGAGGTCTTATACCTCTTGACGTGAGCACGAGCCTGAAATCCCAATTTCAGCCCTCGAAACATCTCATATGTTCCGCGATGTTTCGAAAACGTCTTTGGTGCCTCTACTTAAACCATTTAACTGAACTATCACGTAGTTATCAAAACGTGTATGTTCGATGTTCGAAACATCCACAAACGACGTTTGGGGTTCAGCACACTGAGCAGTGCATTAAGGACATAAGCTTTCTACTGTTCGCATAATCGCTACTATCAACTTTCAACTATATTTTCTCTAGGAACATATCTAAAACAGTAGAACTAAAGCGCGAGCTACGACATAATTTGCAAAAGGTCTTTTGACTATGTTCAGGATAATTAAGTTCATCTTATGAACTCCCACTTAGATAGACATCCCTCTGGTCATCTAAGTGATCACATGATCCGAGTCAACTAGGCCCTGTCCGATCATCACGTGAGACGGACTAGTCATCATCGGTGGACATCTTCATGTTAATCGTATCTACTATACGACTCATGCTTGACCTTTCGGTCTCCGTGTTCCGAGGCCATGTCTGCACATGCTAGGCTTGTCAAGTTAACCCTAAGTGTTTTCGCTATGTAAACTGTCTTACACCCGTTGTATGTGAACGTAAGAATCCATCACACCCGATCATCACGTGGTGCTTAGAAGCGACGAACTGTAGCAACGGTGCACAGTTAGGGGAGAACACTTCTTGAAATTTGTAAGGGATCATCTTATTTACTACCGTCGTCCTAAGTAAACAAGATGCATAAACATGATAAACATCACATGCAATCAAATAGTGACATGATATGGCCAATATCATTTTGCTCCTTTTGATCTTCATCTTCGGGGCTCCATGATCATCATCGTCACCGGCATGACACCATGATCTCCATCATCATGATCTCCATCATCGTGTCTTCATGAAGTTGTCACGCCAACGACTACTTCTACTTCTATGACTAACACGTTTAGTAATAAAGTAAAGTAGTTTACATGGCGTTCTTCAATGACACGCAGGTCATACAATAAATAAAGACAACTCCTATGGCTCCTGCCGGTTGTCATACTCATCGACATGCAAGTCGTGATTCCTATTACAAGAACATGATCAATCTCATACATCACATATATTCATCACATTCTTGTTGGCCATATCACATCACAAAGCATACCCTGCAAAAACAAGTTAGACGTCCTCTAATTGTTGTTTGCATGTTTTACGTGGCTGCTATGGGTTTCTAGCAAGACCGTTTCTTACCTACGCAAATCCACAACGTGATATGCCAATTGCTATTTACCCTTCATAAGGACCCTTTTCATCGAATCCGTTCCGACTAAAGTGGGAGAGACTGGCACCCGCTAGCCACCTTATGCACCAAGTGCATGTCAATCGGTGGAACCTGTCTCACGTAAGAGTACGTGTAAGGTCGGTCCGGGCCGCTTCATCCCACAATACCGTCGAAACAAGATTGGACTAGTAACGGTAAGCATATTGAACAACATCAACGCCCACAACTACTTTGTGTTCTACTCATGCAAAGAATCTACGCAATAGACCTAGCTCATGATGCCACTGTTGGGGAACGTAGCAGAAATTCAAAATTTTCCTACGTGTCACCAAGATCTATCTATGGAGAGACCAGCAACGAGTAGAAAGAGAGTGCATCTACATACCCTTGTAGATCGCTAAGCGGAAGCGTTCAAGTGAACGGGGTTGAAGGAGTCGTTCTCGTCGTGATTCAAATCACCGATGATCAAGTGCCGAACGCACGGCACCTCCGCGTTCAACACACGTACAGCCCGGTGACGTCTCCCACGCCTTGATCCAGCAAGGAGAGAGGGAGAGGTTGAGGAAGACTCCATCCAACAGCAGCACAACGGCGTGGTGGTGGTGGAGGAGCGTGGCAATCCTGCAGGGCTTCGCCAAGCACCTGCGGGAGAGGAGGAGGACTTGGGAGAGGGGGAGGGCTGCACCAGAACTTTGTCTTGAGCTCCCATGCGTCTCCCCACTATATATAGGGGTGGAGGGGCTGGTTTCTTGCCCTCCAAGTCCATTGGGGCGTTGGCCAAGGTGGGAGGAAAGAAATCCCATCATTTCTTTCCCCACCGATTGTTATCCCCCCTTTTAGGGATCTTGATCTTATCCCTTCGGGATATGATCTTATTCCTTCTAAGGGGGGATCTTGTTGTGCCTTGACCAGGGGTGTGGGGCCTTGCCCCCACTACCCACGTTCATGTGGGTCCCCCATGCAGGTGGGCCCCACTCCGGAACCTTCTAGAACCTTCCCGGTACAATACCGAAAAATCCCGAACATTTTCCGGTGGCCAAAATAGGACTTCCCATATATAAATCTTTACCTCCGGACCATTCCGGAACTCCTCGTGACGTCCGGGATCTCATCCGGGACTCTGAACAACATTCGGTAACCACATACAAACTTCCTTTATAACCCTAGCGTCATCGAACCTTAAGTGTGTAGACCCTACGGGTTCGGGAGACATGTAGACATGACCTAGACGTTCTCCGGTCAATAACCAACAGCGGGATCTGGATACCCATGATGGCTCCCACATGTTCCACGATGATCTCATCGGATGAACCACGATGTCAAGGACTTAATCAATCCCGTATTCAATTCCCTTTGTCTATCGGTATGTTACTTGCCCGAGATTCGATCGTCGGTATCCAATACCTTGTTCAATCTCGTTACCGGCAAGTCACTTTACTCGTTCCGTAACACATCATCCCGTGATCAACTCCTTGGTCACATTGCGCATATGATGATGTCCTACCGAGTGGGCCCAGAGATACCTCTCCGTTTACACGGAGTGACAAATCCCAGTCTCGATCCGCATAAAACAATAGATACTTTCGGAGATACCTGTAGTGCACCTTTATAGTCACCCAGTTACGTTGTGACGTTTGATACACCCAAAGCACTCCTACGGTATCCAGGAGTTACACG